>NC_044195.1:32825369-32972869 GCF_900880675.1 Sparus aurata | reverse complement strand
GATCTGAGCCCTCGTCCTCCGGGAGATTCAGCCTCACCTCTTGTCTCTTCACCCTCTGCACGAGTGGTGGACTTGAGTTGTGTCTACAGTGTGATCGTGTCGTTTGTTAAGAGTCATGTCACGTGGCTCACGTCTGTTCGGCAGCACCTGCCGTATTCTTCATGCATGTTAAGAGTCTATAATTGTATAATTCTGATTGTCCATGATGTAATCTGTGCAGCAACATCTACTGCAACCAACAAGTTCTCACTCCCAACATGTTGACGCAGCAGCTCAAGTGTGTGGCGCCAGTGAAGGGCTCCAGGATCAAGTACGCAACGTTCGGTAACACTTTCATTTACATTTAGGGCATTCAGAATAAAGAATAAAGCTTACGTTGCGAAACGGTTGCAGATTGGTCAGGTTAAGGACGTTGGGTTAACTACATTCAGCATCATTTCACATAACATAAATACGTCACGTAAAGGTCAAAGTCATGTAACGTTAATGCATGCTAACTAACTTACGTAACACAACTCAAAACAAGTCACTCTTGGTCACAAACGGGACATGAACTCCACCTCCTCTCTCCAACTCCACCTCTGAGTTTTCTTGCTCTTTAAACTACTTTGGACAAGTAGAAGAGTGACTACAGCGTCAAACTTGGAAAGCGTAGGATCACTGACATGTCTGTGGCTGACATGTTGGTCAGTCTTGAAAGAGGGAGCCTTCCTCTGTTGCTCTTACTGAGGTTTCCTCCTCTTTTTCCATATTAAATGCTTTTCAGGGAGTTTTCCTCATCTGAAGTGAGTGTCTGACGATGCAGGGTGTCATATGATCTACCAGTCCAGCCAATATGATAAAATGTTGGCAGTTAGCACTTCTGCAAATGAGGAATATATTCAAATTTGGAAGTGTCATATGAACCATATTGACATTTATATATCACATCCAGAGCAACATTCAACATTTCAACATTTGTTCTTTCAAGGAGACCTCGGGACATTTTCCAGGTGTGTTTGTGTGACAAAAGCAGGTATTTTAAACCAAAACATGATCTTTTCCTCACAGTAACTAAGTGGTTTTCGTGCCTTAAACTAAATAGATAATAAACCCGGCGTTTTAATGACATTAAAAAGAAAATAGAACCCGAAGAACCGTCAAGTAACAACATAAAGAAATGTGGAAAACATATTCGTGGTTTAGCAGAAACTCACGTTGCCAACATTTATTTTGGAGATTGAGTTGGCTGTATGAATCCACTCGAGCCCCTTGATGCACATTTGTGATTTTACACTGAATGAAATAAACTTTTGGCAACCAAACAAAACACATTTTTTCAGGGGATATATATCGACTGGATTTCAGCCAGTTTACTGGGGGTGAAACAGTGTCTTGTTACTGTTGATCAACGAAACAACTTGTCAACTCTTTTCATGGAAACTATTTGTGCAGTGGGATGAAGTTTCAATAGGAACGACTGTTCCAGGTAGTTGGGACGCTGTTCCTGGAAAGACGCTGCTTTATAAAAGAAGAAAAAGACGCAATATATTTGTCATTGAGGTGAACAGACCACTAAAATCCTCAGCTGCCCGGTTGAAATGTGTCAGTATAAATATATATAAAAATCTTTTACAAACCATAATCCAAACATTTGAGATGTGCGGCGAAAAAGAGATGATGCTCTTGAAGTTGTCGTGTGTGTGTGTGTGTGTGTGTGTTCATACATGTAGTGTATTTGTGTGTATACAGTAAATGTGTCCGTCTGTGTGTGTGTGTGTGTGTGTAAACTTACACCTGTCCGTCCTCGGGGGGGAAACACACACCGCCATGACACTTCTCTCTGAGGAGTTGCTGTATATTGAAATCTGAAATATGTGTCGCATCATGAGCTAAACACAGAACAATGGCTTTATAATTCACATGTTATTGATACTACAGGGAGACACAGAGGAACACGAAGCTAAATAATAACAGTATAGAAGGTGTAAGCTGGGCGCTGTTTCACAGCAGAGACCTCTGTGGCCTCTCACACGATTGGAACAAAGACAGACTGCATCGCTGCTGGATAAAAAAACATACATTCATATCAGTCGGGATACATTTTTAAATGTATCACAGCTTTTGTCGGCTCTGGGAAGATGAAGAATACATCTATAATGGTCAACTATAATAGATAAGATAACCAGAACTGTGGCCAGAGATTATTCCATATCACTGATGATACTACGAGGACCCCTGCGGTAAATTCCAGCCAATCTTCTCAGAGTCCGCCGCAGTGAAACTAGCCCCCGGGGCAAAAATGACTCAAGTGGAGAAACAATGCAGCCTTGCCCCAGTATCACCAGTATCACCAGGACAGAGCTAATAGATAGCAGGTGAAGGATGAGAATGAGCAATGTCAACACTGCAATCGGAGCTCCCCGTTGGCAGGCCTCCAGACCTGCTTAGCTCTTCAAATCAAGTGGCACTTTACTGCTCCGTGATGCCAACATGTTGGAGCGGGGAGGGACCACCGAGCCCGCCGTGTAGCCGTCAGTCGGCCGTCTCGTGTGGAACACATTATCAAGTGAGTATGTGCAGATATTTGGAGACTGAGTTCTGACCCTGTCGCTCCCTGTGAGGACACAGCAAACTCAACAAATATCAGGGAGCGATGATGATGATTTGGAGACGACAGGTGGATGTTGGGGTGGAGGTGGAGTTTACAGCACGCTATACAAACAGCGGCGGCAGCAGCAGGTGATTTAGATGAGCAGGCAAGGCAGATCAAAAGACAGAGCAGAGAAAAGACACCGGATATGAAACCCTACTGCTGAGGGTGAGCGGGGTGTTTGTTACAGAGAGTAAATCATGTCCTAGTGTAACACCCAGGCTGTCTCCTGAAACTGACTCGCAGGAGGCATTTCATTGGATCAACACTCAAAAATGCTTAATACTAAATGTAGGTGACTCTGAAAGGGTGCCAGGAAGCTCAACAGGTCTCTACATATTTGAGGTATCCAAGTTTCTGAGCAGAGTTTAAAAAGCTCAGATTTAATTGCAAATTCTTGAACGTGTCTCAAAGGCCTTTTTACTTTGAAGAGGGAGCCAGCATCGTCGGAGAAGCTGACCGGCCTTCAGTAACTATGGAGGATCGAGAGAAGACGAAAACTGTCACTGGAAGGATTCAGAAAAGATGATGTTTTCCAAGTATCGGAGTCGCGCTGCTCGTCAGTGTCACTTTGGCGCAGGTATCTTGCGTACGCCGCACTGCTGGACGGGCGCAACACGCAACCATCGGGCTTGAAAAGAAGAATCAAATAGAATTTTGTATGTGCTTCTTGTTCCTGGTCTAAACTCTGGTCACACTAGAACAAAAAGATGATAAAATAATAAAAAGGGGGGACACCACAACGATGAGACTTGTGCTCGGTGGAGCGTGAACACAGATGATCACCTTCTGGATCATCAGATCGACCTACAAACATCGCCGTCCTGCAGCAGGACAAACTCTATCACGCTCTGTTACATCCACTTTATAAAGCGCTGCCCGAGGCCGGGCATGCATTGAATGATTTACATTATCTGAACTTGCCCCTGAGGACAACGTCGCTGTTTTCAATTGTCCTACATTTCCTCGTTGTCAGGGAGCCGATGCCCTCCATTTAAGGACAGCAGATCATCACCATGAGTGAAAACACAAAAGGACGTGAACTCTTGTACACGGGGACAGTTTTATCTTCAGCTCGGCAGAGGAAATCCAGAACATTTTTCATCTGCCTGTGCTCGAGTTACAATGTGTCCCTGCGCTCTCTAATCCACGTGTTTGTCTGGAACATGTCCCGCCTCGCAAAGCACACTATTAAGCACAATCAATCTACTTTGCTGAGAAAAACCCAGAGGACACGTACTGATAGGAGACGGAGGGTGAAGGTTGACAAGCAAAAAAAAAAAAAAAAAAAAAAAGAGTCAGTCAATGAAGACAATGCATGTGCATACACGAATGTATAATGCAGCTTAGCGCGACAGATTCCACTCATTCATCTCTTATGTTGTATTTTTAGAAAGGCCGCAAATCCTCTAACCCCTCCGTCTGATATTATGCAGTGTTGATTTAGGTGGATTTTTGGATGGGGGTTGGTTGCATGTGTGTGTGTGTGTGTGTGTGTTTGTGTGTGTTGTGGAGGCAACCTCTTATAAATATAATGGCAGAAAAAATTCACTGAGGTCATTTATGAGCACAGAGTTTGGAGCGGTGCAGAGATCACGCTGTCTAGACTCCGGTAGGGCTATAATGGGATTCGGCCAGATTACTGTGATTACACTTGTAGTTGTAATACCGGGCGGCTTTCTGGGGTAGCCAGGAGGCTTTGGTTTCATTCACGGATGCGCCGGGTCGAATTCCTCAATGGCTGGGGGACGCATTCAACATGCAGGGGAGGATTTAGCTTTTTCCTACTCTTATAAATTTAATCCGAAAGATGCAGCCACGGAAAGACTACTAGATCGTCAGTTTTCCAAAAGATTGATGGTGTAAAATCAATCAGCTGATTCTGTCATGGGTCCAGTTGGACCCTCCAGGAAGGTATCTGATGCTCAGTTCCACCGATATGTGTGCAAAAGCATGGACCAGCTGTGCAGATTAAAACTGACATATACACTGATCACTGCCACAACATTAACAGGACGAACAGCTGAGGTGAATAACATTCATCATCTTGATGTAATTCAATGTTCTGATGGGTTACCATGGCTACAGAACCGGACCAAACATCCAGTCTGTGGTCAGCGTGAGGTCAGAAAAAGATATTTTCAGCTTGTGAAAATTGAATTTGAATAAATAGGATTAACTTTGGTTAAGATTAGTGAAATATTGTGATTCTGGTAATATGTTAACTAAAAGAAAATCTGTTATATTTTGAATTTATGAGCATGGTCATGAATTTAATTGTAAACTGAACTGCTGACTGCTTAGATGAAGAGAATGGACAATTCATGCCCATAGATTACATTCGGTAAAACTCTTCTGTTGGAGCTCTGTTCAATATTCTGTTCTCCTCCATTTTATTGGAAAAGTGGGAGAAATATCAGAGACAGAAATCGATCAGTATGTTCAGGTATAATTAGAGATAAGTTAGAAAATGTCTGTATGGGTTCACATGTGAATAAAAAGCAAAACGTGTACAAATATATGTAATTCTTATGCGAAAATATTTAATCCACATGTGAAAGTGTGACACGGTAAGCTGGTTTCATTTTGAACTTTGGCGCTGGCCCTTTAAGGCCGAAGAGGACACTGAGCCACAGGTGGCATCGAGCCACTTCCACAGAGCACACATGACTCTCAGGTGAGCGACTTCAGTCCTGCCAGGTAAAAGTCTTAAGATAAACGAGGGCGTCCAGCTCCCAGAGTTCATCCTGCACGCCCACTCGCTGGCTGTCTACCTGTGCTGACACAAGGTAAACGGGGTTAAGACAGTCGAGACAGTCACTTGGGGAATGAAAGTCCCAGACGGTGCCCCAGTCTGGCTGATTCACAGCAGAGATGTCTATGACCTACATGTCATGTTATGGAGGGAGACCTGCTTACTCAGTTTTCAGCAGCTTCCCCTCCACGCTTTAAGGGGAATAACACGTCTTTCAGGACTATAAAAGATGTTTTGTTCTCAGTATTTGTCCTTAAAATACCCGGTCCCACACAACACGGCATATGTGGGCTCAGGTAATACAATACCAGGCTTGTGTTTTGTGCTCTGTGGATATGTATCAGATACCAATAGGCTCGCTTCAGTCACTGCAGCCTGATCTCTCTCAGCCATCAATCACAACAGGCCCTCAAGATGTTTTTTTTTTTTCCACCTACATACTTCACATGTAAAAGTTCCCTGAACAACACCAGTTAAGTAACGTGTCTCTGCAGGCATGAAGAGCACGATACACACGATACGCAACCCTGTGAGTGACATTAAGACGTGGTCATTTGGGACTCTGAGTGCGCTCTTCAAGAAAATCCCCTTTGAGACATGCTCAGATGCTAAAAGGTGTTTTTACAGTAAGGCTGAGCCTGTTGACAACACAATGGTTGTTGTCTTTCATCATCACTCACCTGTGTGACTCCATCACTCACCTGTCTGAGAGAGAAACCTCCTCCTCCACCCTCTCCACCCTCTCCACCGCTGCTCTTCTAATGGCACATCAAAGCACCTTAGCTTAATCACCAAAGCTGCAGCGAGAGACCACAACAAAAGCAAGAAACAGTGGGGAAACTCCCCGACCTTTGACCTTTTCTTCCCTTATGAGACTTCTCAAGAGGAATCAAAGCGCTCAGATGTGGCACACATGAACCCCTTATTTCAATCCCCAGCCCCCACCTGCCTCTCTGAGCTTTGGTTACATTTAACTGTAGCCGCCCCTGTGACGGGGGGCTGCGACGTGGAGTCAGTCAACGGCAACTGGATCATATCTGAGCGGATCCTCTGGAGGATACCGCCAGAAGTGGGAGGCAGAGAGTCTTAGTCCAATTTCCTTGTCTGTCTCGACGCTCGAGGTTCCCAGACGGTTCGGTCATAAGGAACAAACAGCCTGGTTCTCTCTGTTGAGAGGAAGCATCAGGCCGGCCAGTCACCAAGGTTTTCTGTGTAATACATAACAGGCCGCCCATAATAAAAACAGAGGGAGGAAGGCATGTCAAAAAAGAATGGCCTTGATCTGCTACATCTGCAGAGCGTTCAGGCAGCAGCGCTGGGACAGGTGTCTGAGAGCTCTCAGATGAGGTTCAGATAGAGAAGGCAGACACTCACAGGCCTGCAAAGACAAGAACACAGTGTCACTGGTTGACTGTCGCATTAAGGTTTGACTGTTGTCAGCCATGATGATAACTTAGTGCGAGAAAGTAACTGGATGCATCAGTTCAGGAGACACTACAGGAGTTTGATGCACTGAGATTTTAAGATTTTGGTGTGTTTGCTTCGATAAAAATGTCCAAAATACACATTTGGTTGTTTGTATTAGTAGAAATGTTATGTACATAAGCACATATTTAAGTAGATATCCTAGTTTGCATATTAAATCATACAATTTCAGAAAATTTGAAAAATAATATTCTTGATGTCAGTAATCAGCTGGCGAACTTCTCCACTACAGCAGCTCTTACAGACTTTCCAGGTTTATTCCTCTCCATCTTCTGAAGGTTTGTACTGAGGGGTTTGTTCATATAACACTCACAGCCTGATTTATAGAACAATATAGAACAAAATGGTGAAAGTTTATTTTTTATGGCTGTTGACAGTATTTTCTATAGTATGGAGTGAAACATGGAGATATCTAATCTTTCCTCTGTTAAAACTTTTGTCGAAAATAAAAAACTGTCTTAATGTGATGTTGTCATGATATCTGTCAGTTAATATTTTCACCTGTCCACCTGCAGTGTCCACTTTCTTATAGGTTAAACTGCCCAAACAGTGTGTAAAGTGTAAGTAAGCTACAGCCTGTGGAAAGACCTGCCAGAGGATCTGAGGATGACGAGATTTTGACTGTTTTCACATTTCTTATTTAATCTTAATTTCCCTCTATTACACATGATATTTCCTTTCAAATATATTTGACTCAAATGTGTCCTTTTATGTTGAGCACTTGTTTTTGATGTATGACTATTGAACCCTGTGTAATAATGTAAAACTCTGACAGGATATGAGAATCTTCACTTTTCACACTGTAAGTATATAATACAGTTAACAGTTTGTCCAGCTTTTTCATTGTGGTATCACATGTTTTACCTAAGTAAATAATCGGAGAACTTCCCCGACAGCTGGTGAGAACAATCACTCCATTACTTGGTCGGCAGAAAATTAACAATTGAAATATTTGTTGGATTCGTCCTCTCAGATGTGGTTCCCTGCTACATTTCTCTGTCAAAATAAATTGAATTCATTTCCCTTTTTAGATTGTTGGTTGACCCGAACAATCAATTTCAAAAGTCAAAGTCTTGGCCTCCAGAAACTTGGAATATGGTGATTTTGGGACATTTTGGCCTTCTTTAAAATAGAATTAGAGCCGCAACGATTCATCTATTAGTCACTTAGTTATCAGCTATTGAATTAGTCATCATAAAGTGCCAGTCAACATTTTAAACATGAATATTTCCTGGTTTCTTTCCTCCTATGACAGTAAACTGAATTTCTTTGAGTTGTGGACTAAAACAAGACATTTGATGACGTCATCTTTGACTTCGGGGAAACATTTTTCATCATTTTCTGACATTTCATAATAGATCAAATCAAATAAGTCAAATAAAAAAATCGAGGAACTGACGACCAATTATTGTCCAGCGATGCCAATAATTGTTAGCCGCCTAAAATAAATGTGCTGCACACGTTGAAGCTGGTCGAGGATGAAACAACAGGGCGGGCGGCTGAAAAGGCCGAGAAGTCCCAGAGAAGCGAAAGAGTTACAAAAAGGAAGACTGAACACCGGCAACGTGGGAGAGAGATGGAGAGATGAGGGAGAGTTTATTCCTCTTCCCTCATCTGCTGTCCTTTTATTCTCCGAGGCTCAGACCAGCGATGTCTATCTCGATCTGGCCTGCATATTTTGGACTGATCTTTCCCTGGGGTTCCTCAAACTGCCCCTCTGTGTTTGGGCAATCTTGAAAGAGAGCTGATAGTATTCAAAGTACCATGACAAGAGAGTGACGCACACAGTCGCTGAGTTTTATCTCCACAATCGGCAGCTGGGAGCGCGGCTTCAACGCATGCCCGCCGTCTCACGTTTCTGCGGCGGTGGCCCCAGATGCAAAACGGGCCACGAAAGCTGCTTCATAGGTCAACGGCTCGGTGATTTATGAGACAGTGAAGCACCGCGTTAGAACAATGCGCTGCACGGCGCGCTCTGGTGTCGCCTGAAGAGACGCATTGTAGGTCTTGAAATTTCATCAGCTGTATCTTTGTTAAACCGCCGCCCCCGAGCCACGGAGAGATAAAAAGACCGACTATAAATCACCAAGTCTTGCAGAAAGCCTCGAGGCCCAGTCAGCTGATAAGTTAATTATGTTAATGTGCCAGCGGTTGGTCTAATTTCAAACAGATTGTTCTAGTCAGAGAACAACAGGATGTTGTAATTCAGACCAACCAAGACGCTTTTATTCCCACTGCGTTACTGTCAGGAAAGCTGGCAAACAAACCGCCACACAAATCAAACTAAGACAGAGTGGATGTCACTGATACGGACAGCACCGCGATCACCGAGGGCTGCTGAAAGGCCTTCCACACACGAGACTCGTCATCGCTCCACGTGCCGCAGATCTGATCGACAAAGATTGTGCTTGTGTGATTGTCTCCTCCGCGGGTTTAAGTCAAATAATGAGACAATTTATCTCTCTAGATGTTTCAGTAATCTTGTTACAGAGAGTCTGAAATAGGAACTTTAATCAAATTTGTTCCATTTTGAGATTCTTTTCCTAAAATGTCACCAAAGACGTCATTGTACAGATGCAAAGGTTCAGCGTGGTTTCACCCCACAGCGGATGATTTCAGGCCCGGCTGGCAGAACTAAATGTTGGCATTTTGTGTTCCTGCACTTGTATCATATGAGTATTTCTACAATTTTTGTCCTGTCATGTTCACGTAATACGTTTATGAGCTGACTTTCATGTCAAGAGGTGGACAAGCGAGAGACCACCACTGTTGACACAAAACCCGTTGGATATTGGATTTTGTTTTTTTTCCTGTCCAGTTTGTGGCATGTGAGCCACATCATGAGCTTTTTCTAACCCTAACCGAGAGTTTCTTACGTCTTAACCTTGACCAAATCAGGCTACATCCTCCAACAACCACGCAACAACATCCCCGCCTCCTCACGACTGGACGAACAGCTCAGCGAAATGTGTTTCTGGAGACATTTCAGGTGAGAAACAAGCCATGAGCTTCATTTTCACATGACAATATTTAGTTTCTACAGCGTGTCAGAAGTTTCCAGAGGCGCCTCATCCCGCCTGATGCCCCACAGATGTGGATAAAGCAGCCGGAAATCAACTAAATGCAAATGTGAAGTAGGCAACGCGACGCCCCATCTCTCGTAACGTGACGTTCCACTACTAGAATGCATTGCACAGCTTTCTACGCAGGCAGTGAACGTAGGTGAAAGATCCTGTGGTCACGTATCTTGAGTCTGGGGGAGGCTGGATGGGTCGCACACTGGACTTTCCATCTGGACACGGTGGGATTGTGTCTGACCAAGTGTCAAGAGTGATTTACTGCAGTTATGTTACGTAAGGAGGTTATTAAACACGAGTGACATAACTTAAGTTACGCGACGTGAGCTTCATCACGTACGTAACTCGCGTAACGTAACTTACGAGATCTTAACGTAGTGGTTTTGGAGCCTAAACCAAATGAAACCACATCCGTTTGACAACCAATGGACGTGTCGGCTCCGTTCCCGGATGAATAGTACATGTACAGTAAACCTGAGGATGTGGGGAAAAGTGGAAAATTGCCCCACAGGCCCTGGACTCTGAGGAGGCCCAGGTTTTGCTGAGCACCAGTTAGTTTTTGGCAACTGAGTGATATCTAATTTGTTTGCTAATATACAGCAGTAAAGCCTTGGACAATTACGAGATACTGGGCCCCTGGGCACACACATGTTAAAGGCTCCCCACTCTTCCTACACGGGAGCAAGACTTTTCACTTTGCATCTGTTGTCGGTGCTTTCACATTTCTCTGAGGACGTTTTACATCTGCTTTTAGGTACTAAAATGATAAAGATGTCAGTGTTTATACATGTTCCACACTCGGATGAAGATGGAAGGGAACGCTAGTCATCACAGAGCGAGGTGAGATGTGATGATGAAGATGGTCGCTTAAAAACCCTGCTCCCCTTCGTCACCTTCACTCAGCTGGTCGGTCGCTGTGGGCCGGTCGGGGGGTTCGCGTCCGTGACCTCTTAGCAGGGTTATCCGGTTCACTCGCCATCATTAGACGGAGGAAAGCGTGCAGGGCGGTTGTGTCACACTATGCAATTTGTACAATTAAAATCTGTCCGCTGGAGAATGTCATGGCCTGTGCTCTAATGTGTGTTACTGTATAACGGCAACGCTCCTGGTTTGAATAAGTTATCTTATCACGCTGACATCTGACTTCCATTACAGGTTTTTTTTTATAAGTAGCAGTAATGTAAATAACAGTTATGATGCTTTTTAGGCTGTTTAGGGCGACTTTTAACTGAGATTGCCCTGACTTAACTTTATCCTTTTCAGTTTCTCCCTCAAACAAACCCTAATTCAGGGATTCATTGTCTTTATATCTTGAATACGTTATTATCGTGGACATGAGGTCGTGTGAGGTGCTGTTATTGTTGTGAGCTAGCGGAACTGATGCATATTAGATTATGCTCCAAGTCTTATGATCGAGCTACAAGGCTGCCAAACCATTGACCGCAGTCCGAGTCTGTGGGGACACGTCCAACCGCTGAAGTGGTAATTTTTCATGAGGTGATCGTGTCGACCAAAACAGGTATTTGAAACCAAACTATGATGTCTTCTTTCCTCTAACCGAGGTGGTATTTGTGCCTAAACCTTACCAGAGCATCAGCAAAGTGTTGTGACAAGAAAGAGAGAGAAACCTAAACAGACTTCAAGTTGCTACATAAAGAATCGTTACGCATGAACATATCTGTGATTCAGAAGATTGGGTTTGAATCTTTGTTTTAAAGTTACAATAAAACAGCTTTCTGCTCTTGGAACGGAACTGTTGAGCAAGTCGAGGACTTTACCAGGTGAAACTGACAGACCCACGCCAATCATCTTCATTTTTGAAAGCGAGGTGTTCATTCCAAGTAAAGAGAAATCCAGTGATTGTTTCCTCAACCAGGACTGTTTTGGTTGGCTGGTTGGTTGGTTGGTTGGCTGGCTGGCTGGTTGGTTGGTTGGTTGGTTGGCTGGCTGGCTGGCTGGCTGGCTGGCTGACAGGCTGGTTGGCTGGTTGGCTGGCTGGCTGGCTGGCTGGTTGGTTGGTTGGCTGGCTGGTTGGTTGGTTGGCTGGTTGGTTGGCTGGTTGGTTGGTTGGTTGGTTGGTTGGATGGCTGGCTGGCTGGCTGGTTATTTGGTTGGCTGGCTGGCTGGTTGGTTGGTTGGTTGGTTGGCTGGCTGGCTGGCTGGTTATTTGGTTGGCTGGCTGGCTGGCTGGTTGGTTGGTTGGTTGGCTGGCTGGCTGGCTGGCTGGTTGGCTGGCTGGCTGGCTGGCTGGTTGGTTGGTTGGTTGGTTGGTTGGTTGGCTGGCTGGCTGGCTGGCTGGTTACAAAAAAATACAAAAAACGGATGAACGGATTTCCACAACACTTGGATGGAGGATGGGTCTTGGATCAGAATGGTGCTGATGCAGATAAAGAGATGGATCCAGGACATCAGGGCTGTTTTTTGACATTTTCATTAATTTCTCAGAGAATGTTAATGGATCTCCATGAAGGATTATCAGGTTTATCTACGTGGTTTGTAACTATGAGTAAATGTAATTTGATGTGGATCCTAGATCTGATGAGCGTAGATTATAGTTAAGTAGTTGTGGATGATATCCAGTTTGATATCGGATATTGGATTAAGTTTGATTGAATTAAAGAGCACTGGTGAGTGACATTGTCGTTTTAACTGCATTTTTAAAGTTATAATTACGTTTTCTGCTTTTTCTCTGAGAGAATGAATAAATGTCTTTTTTTGTTTCATATTCTCAGATCCTCTGGTTTTATTGACATTCTCAGTCTGTGGGAATCCAGCGTGTCCGCTGTTCACGTCCACGCTGCCACTGGACCAAAAGACAAAGACAAACAAACGCTGGCCTGAAAAACCATCACAACATCAATATAATAAGCAGGTAATCTTTTCCAAGCCATGCACCAAAAAGTTGTTGTTCCACTGAACCAGCAGGAAAAGCAGATCACTGGTTCCTCCTAGTGTTCGGTCCGGGTAGTGCACCTGACACTTGGGACACTTACTGTGAGTGAGAATCTAAACTCAGCACAAACAGTAAAAGCACATTTATTACTTCTTATAAAAGAAACACTGGCTCCAGCTGTAAACTTTCCTCTAATGTGTGATTTTCTTGCTCCTCTTTACCGTAACAGCGGGGAAACTTTTTTACTGGATCATTTGGAGACATCACAGAACCCTGACCGAGTCCTCCCCCAAGAGAGGGACCGTTAATGTGTGATTAGTGGTCGGGGTGTGTGTTGACGTCTGATGCGCTTCCATAGGCTCTGCGCCGCACGCTACCGTGACTCTGAGAGCCAGACTGAGGCCGTGAGTCAGAAGACAGGGCACTTGCGGGCTGCTGCACTGCCGGCTCACTCAGCCAGCTGTGACTGCTGTGGTGAAGGCCTTGGCTGCAGATCGCCTGACAGCTACTGTATCTGCAGCAATCTGCGGCCGAGGAGTCTGGACCTCAAGTGTCCAGAGCGACGTTCTCATGGTCTTCAGAGGTGGGGGGTGAAGGAAAGTCCCCGACCGAGTCACGGCCTTGTAATTCTTCCTGTGGAGGGAAAGTAAAATTAGTGCTGGAGTCTTAAAACGTCAGAAAATGACTTGTTCCCACCTGCTGGATTCTTCAAACCTCAGACAATGACGACCTCTTGACCACATCTCCCAGTTAAGCCAACAAACTGCCCGGACCGGATGTTATAGACCGGCTCCTTTGAGGTTGACCATGAGTCACTGAAAGGGGACAACACCCTGCCTCCCCCCTCCCTCCCTCGGTCCCCTCCCACGGCTTTGAAGTGGTGGCAGATTGTGCACAAACAACATAAACCTCCCTGCGACAAACGCTGTGATTTACCACCCAAGGCAAGGAAATGGCCACTAAGACAGTTCCATTCAGTTTATAGGGCTGTTTTGTAGCCTTTCGTACCTCCGGACGGACACACTCTTTTGTGATGGCCACTTTGAGAATGCTGGAAATGAGGATTCCCAAAGCGGGAACAGAACAAATGCCCCTCCGACCAGGCACCTAGCTGAGGCTTACAAGCTCAGGACGAGTGTGTCACGACAACACTCACACTCTCAGCGCTGTGGTCGAGAGATCGGAGGGCCAAATGTCACTGAGATCACAGGTTAGGTGATCCTCACGTCAACACTGAAGTCCTTTATCTATGAAGTCCTACAGCTTGTTTGTTATTGGACAGATTGGACAATTTGTCACCAAGTCAGAATCAGCTTTACTGGCCACGTATGCGTGTTTGACTCCGGTTTATAGAAACAGACATACAGCTGAGAACGCGGACGACAAAAACAAAGAGTCTAGGTGAAGAAGGTAAATAATGAAGCACTAACGTAACGTAAAATGTTCCTGCGTTACTAGGACTTTCACCTTTAATACTTCTCTTGTTTCCTTAAAGGGGCTGTATGTAGTTTTGGAGAAGAGATTCAAACTCTGAATTTTAATATTTACAATATAAACGAGGCAATAATACAAACTCAGAAATATTTATCTTTTCCATAACTGAATAAACGAGCTGTTCTCAGGAAAATAAGGTCCCAGAACACAGTTTGACGCTAGAAAGGTGGCAGGGTCCGCCACATATAAACAAAGTAAAACCTTTATTCAGTTTGTTCAGGAATAAAAAATCATCTTTATCTTCTGATTAAAATGTCTTTGCACCTTTAAAAAAGATTGTGCATGCAGGACTTTTATTTGTAATTGAGTATTTTTGTTGAAGTTGTTGCAGAATATCTTTTGTAGTTACTGCACCACGTTTCTTTGATTGGATGATATTCATGAAGCGTGTTGGAGCTGCTGGAGGGAACGATCAGAGTTTAGGACTGAAGCACCAGAATCAAGAATTCAGGTCCAGTCAGAGGCTTTGATGACATGTTCATAAAAATCAGTGTTGGCTGTAATACGCTGTTTAAACTGTGAGTAAACTTTAATTGATGTGGTCAACAACGTGATGTTGGTGCCAAACAAGCTGCAATGTCTCAGCAGACCACGAGAGGGCAGCATTCTCAAAGAAATACATGCCACCGCTTCAGACTGACAGATCGACTGAGTGCATTTAGTGTCAACTGAATAAGTTTGTTTATCTGAGTACATATACTTTGAAAAATATAATAAAGGGGTCAGCAGACACATTAATAATAGTTTTCAGATTTGTTGCTACTTTTTGCTTTTTCTGGGGATGAAATACTGACAACTTTCTCCTTCTGAAGATGCTAATTATGCTTCAAATGAGACAATCTGAAAAGGAAAAACTACTTTTTGGTTGAACTCACAACTGAACGTCCACATTAGTTACCTGTGGTGACTCCAACAACAAGACAGGACTTTATTTTGAAGGGTCACAATTCAAAAAGGTTGGAAACCATAATTTGTAGAAGAAAAATATGATTGAAGGTTTTACGTGTTTTACATCCTCGTCTTCTCTGATCTCAGATAATATTAACAACATCAATTATGTAATAAGACAAGTTCAGAAATATTTCTTGCTTAATGTATTTCCAGAGCTGTATAAACAAGTTATCCTCAAGAGGGAAACAGGTCCTGTGAACGGCGTCTGAAGATAAATACAATCCGGCAAATATAAACCGTTAAACAGCGTGAGATTTGTTGTCCTGGTCCTTTAATTGTTTATTCAGTCGTGAAAATTAATCAGTCAGTTCTGATAAAAATATCTCCCCTAAAACTACATACTGCACCTTTAAACCTGATTGTTTGATTGCACAGCTGATAAATTGACATTGTTTAAGTTTATGCTACGCTGCTGTCTCGGCTCGCCTCCCTTGTAACGGGAACATTCCTGGTAAAATGTTGAATAAACTTGACTTTTGCTTTTTTATTTCTGCCGCCTGAACACAACCCGAAGCTCCCTACCTGTCTTAAAGACTCAGGGGCAGGTTGAGAAAACAGTGCGGCGCTGTGGAGGCCTCAGAGTGTGTTTGAATAGACCGTCAGGAGCCCGGCGACGATCAGATAAGAGGACAAAGTCTCTACTGTGCTCCAGCAGAGGGCTACCTCACCTTCCTCACCTCCCTCACCTCCCTCACCCGCTCCACAGGGAGGTGAGTGAAGTCAGCTCTGCTTTATTGAGTCTAAACATAGAGAGTGTTTTGTGTGTTTTCACCTCCGAGGGGGGAAATTTGTGATTTGGAGCTCTGTGAATATTAAACTAATGGCTCATTCAGACCAACACTGTCTCACTACAGAGTTCAGCTCACATCGTGACAACAACATTCAACACATGTCACAGATTTTATGTATATAATGAATAAAACAAAACGGGAAGTAGCGAAGTATAAATACTACAGTAACAAAGTATAAATACTTTGTTACTGTACTTTTCCTCCCTACATTTCCAAAACAGGCTCATAACTTACTTTGAATGCATTTGAGGGGAATTATAATTTTTTTGAATCAGTACTTTGTCTTTTTGTTTACTCTTCATCTGTACTTCTACTTGAGTAAACAGCGTGTGCACCTTTGCCACCTCTAGTAACTAAGTATATTTACACAAGTACTGTGTTTGAGTGTAATTTTGGTATAATTTCCATTTTTCGCTACTTTATTTACTTCCACTCCATCCATGAATGTTTTACTCCCCTAGATTTATTACTTCACATATTGCACGCTGCATGACAGCCAGAGTAACACACTTTTAATTCATATATTTTATCTTTAACTAGATTTAAAATAACAAAAACACTTTCTGGTCATCAAAGCATATTGAATACCAGATCAATACATACAAAAATATATATTTTTAATCTACTCTTACTTGTACTTTTCATACTTAAGTACATTTAATATCAGATACTCTCAGATTTTTACTGAAGTACTTTTCATACGGACGATACGGCGGTGAATGAAAATTGAGTTCAGACTCTCTCACAGGATGACTTTTAATATTTACCAAAGTATATTTGAACCCAAGACCTTTACTTTTACTCAAGTATGACTTTAAGTTACTTTAAATGACGAATAATTTGAGATACTCTCTTCTTTCCCTCACCCAGTATCTGCAGATTTAGACACGATCAATGTGTTAAAATCTCTTGTGCATCAAAAACAGTTTAAAAGAATTAACATTTCCGCCGTCGAGCTTCATGAGGCTGTGTACTCTTCAATTATTAAACTCCATAAATGATCGATAACCTTCCAGCAGTTGATCCTGTAAGCGAGATGTCGACCACAACATCATATTTAAATTTGCTTTTGATTATCCAGGAACATGAGTGCTGACTTCATTTCAACAACATGTACCTCATAAACATTTTGGGGGTGAAATAACGAGCCGCGCCATCGCAGGCCGCAGATGTTATCGCACAAGAATGTATGAGGTAACATGATCAAACCATAATCTTACGCTCTTCCCTATCAAACCTCACATCTCTGGCACCGGCAGCTTTACTGTCAGAGCTCTCTGCAAGTTACATTCTTCTTTTTCCAATCAGAACACGCTCATTAAAATTCCTGCCTGTAAGCCCGTGCGAGCTCGGCGGAGAAGGCCAGCGAGCCTGACACTGGCATTCACCCTCTTTTGAGGACGTGCACAGGCTCAGAGGCGCAGAGGTCGCTCATGTGCACAGGCGTGTTTTGAGAGTGGGCACTCAGGCATGATGCAGGCGCAGAGCGGAGACAATAGGTGGCAGCACCTCCAGCCCTCACACAGACAATCCCTGTGTGAGTCAGGAGCTTTTCCATCCTCCACCTCCATCCTCCTCTTTTTTCTGTCTGAACTGCTGTCTCACACGGAGACCATGAAGCAATCTGTGTGCACTTCACATGTGATTCTCCCGTGTTTAAAAGTCCGGGCAGATTACAAACTGATTCTAGGACTCATTCTGTGCATGTGTGTGCAAAAAACACAACACAAGGAGGCCGAACACAAAGACGAGCGAGCACAATGAGAGAGTGACTGATTGAGTCCAGAGGCCGTGAAGGGAAACAGCCTCATTCTGAGGACTTTGAGTCATCGGCTGCTCCTGAACGAGCTGACAATGAGAGAGAATTTCTTTCTCTCATTTATCTAATTGTTTGCAAATGAATACAAGACAAAAGAATGAAAGAAATGTCTCACACAGGAACACAATTAAGACCTAAATAAAACGTTAAAGGTTCATTTGTAAGAAATAGTAAAGAAAATAGATTTTTGTGTCTCAACTCGTCAAAAACTGACAATTCTGACCTGCAATCTCAAAGCTTTGTTATTTGACCATGAGACTTAAAAAACTCATCTTTAACTTTAAATACAGCTGTGATGGTTTCACATTGTTTAAAAGCACTACAGTAACTGTTAACTGGTTATTAATTCAATTCCAATGCCTCTACATGACCTACAGGAGCCAACGAGACCAGCAGCGAGAGGACGGGATAAATAGCTGTTAAAGTTGTCAAATAAATAAATAAATGTGTGTCACATAAAATGGAATTATGGTGTTCTGGAAAATATGGTTCAGTACAATTACACTGATTAATTAAGTGTCTTATGTGTTCGTAAACCAATCACAAGTCAAAAAGTCGCTAAATTTGTTGTGGCACCAAATGAAGAGCTGCTCGACTGTGATGCCGTTTACTGTGTGAAATTAGAACTTTTGATGGTTTAACTTATAAAAGGGTTTTAATATCATACTTCATATGATAATAAATGAAAGAGCAGAACCAAACCAGAGGACTTCACGTTTAAATGTAGTGAATTAATGAAAAGGGACATTTTTAAATCATCTTCAGTATCTTGAATGATCTGTAAGAAACTGTGTGTTTACTGCAGGTCGTTTTATTTATTTACTGTGTTTCTGTGTGAAACATCTTTAACTTTAATTTACTTGGTTAAGATACACGTTAAATATTCTATGTTTGGCTGCAGCAATGATTTGTCTTCATTTATATCTTGTGTCCTGTAAATCATTCTGGGTTGTTTCAACCTAAAAGTTTAAGTCGCTGATTGTTTAAATTCCTCTTTTGAGTTTTCTTTCTTTGTAAACCACAATTTAAAGTTTTAAAACTTCAGTTTATTTTAGATATTAAGTTGAATCAACGACACCGACGATCTTTACAATTAGATTTGATTTCTTCACTTTCTTCTAGTGTTTGCATAAAGACATTACATTAGCCAATGAGCAATGATTTTATAAAGTGTAGGAGTTTGATAACGACTGACTTCAACACTGACCTTTATCCTGGTTCCTTTTTTTTTATGTTATTGTGAAAAAAATCTCTCAAAATGTCTGAAAGTGTTTCCAAAAACATGTTTTCTTCTTCTTGTATTAAAAAGAAGAGTTTCACCTCTCACACAATGCATGCTGGGAAGTCTTTGGGAAGAACTCACAAGACGTCTGTGAGTTGACTTGTACGTGTGTGCTGAATTCATTAGAGTCACAGTGAATGTGTTATTACAGCATTTTAAAGGAGTGGTGCAGGAATTAAACAGATATTCATGTATACATAACATTTCTAAAGCCACATACAGACATTTCTGCTCTGTTGAAGCACGTTTGCATTATTACATCACCTGACAAAAAGCTTCAGCCTCGCCGTGAATCATCTGTTTTATGTTAATTCAGCAGAAGAACACGATAAATGTCCGTGATAAAGATGTTAAAGGAGGGTCCAGCTTTATCATCTGATCCTGACAGGACTGCACTGTGTCCACGTCTATTTTTAAAACCCCCCCATCACTTCACTTTTGTGCTCTTGTGTTGCACATTCCTCAATAATAAAATCACATCACACACACTCAGCGCTCAGAACAAAAAGGGAGGATCATTTTCTTCTTTCCTCTTTTACTCCCACATCTTCACTTTCCTGGAGAATCACAATAAATAAAAAAAAAACACAGTGACAGGTCGCTGGGATGCACCGGCACGGACAGGGTTACTGGAGGTGAATTACACATGAATCACATAATAAATGCTGTTTGTCCCGCAACATATCACCGCCTGCTGCAAACGCTGCACGGCTGAATAAAAGGTTCCAGCTAAGATGAAAAAAAAAAAAAAAGGGCAGGATGGGAATAAACAAAGCATGAATTATGAAGTTTGTTTGCTGACGACTTTTCTTTTTTTTTTCTTTTTTTTAAACCAGCAACCTTTAAAACTACATAACTACAGGGTCTGGGTGTATTTTGTTGATGAATGTGAGTTTGGTTTGTTCAAGATCTTAGAAAAGCCCTGATTATCTGTCCACCCACTCACAGAATCACTGCTCCTGGAGAACTGAAGGAGAAAAAAAAAAAGCACAATTAGAGCTGCAAGAAGTCTTTTTTTTTTTTTTTTGGTGTCCAGCTGCAGGAAACTTGATGAAACAAAAGCTTCTGCAGCATTTGCAACTGCAACAACTGATGCAACAAAAATGTGTGCGCTTCAAGTGTGACTTATAAAAACTCTGGCTGCGATTACGCATTCTTAACTGTTAAACCCGTGAAAAATCGAACAATAAATGAAACTTTATCTAACTTTTCCCCCCCTCCTCCTCCTCCTCCTCCTCCTCCTCTCTCGTCTACAACTGCTGGATAGAGTTAGCCCGGCCCATCTGGTGCAGCAAATGGCCCAACTCACCAGGGAGCGAGGGGAGTGAGAGAGAGAGGAGGAGATGGTGGAGAGAAAGAGCGGGGGGGGAGGAAGGAGAAAGAAGGAGGGGGGTCGGATTGAAAACAGATCAGCAGCCTGAAGATCTCAACACCACCGCATGTCTCTGCTGCAGACTGAAAAGCCAAACCGCCGCTCACTTCCAAACTTTTACGCAGGAAAACAGAAACAAAGCGTCTTTTTTTCTTTCCTTTTTACGCACCATGCGCAGAAGCACGCACGACCCGAGAGCGCACCTCAGGGGAGAAGATGGATTGTAAGAAAAAGTTCGAGTCGACTTCTGCTCCGCACTGAGAGTCGCTCTCCGGGACAAGACGAGGGGTTTGGAGGCGGAGGTGGAAGAGGAGGAGGAGGTAATGCCGTGCAAAAACTTTTTTTAGCGTTTGAGCGTCTCCGAAACTTTTTTTCTTTTTCATGGAGTTTCGCGTCAAGTCCGGAGAGGCTTGTTTACGCGCGGTGCCAGTTCACTCCTAGTTTTACGGGAATCAGACTCCAGGCAAAGTTTTACCTCGGACAAGAAGAGAACGAGAGAGAAAGAGAGGGAGAGAGAGTGGGAGAGCCTCGGCTTCCAAGTGGAAAAGACGCGCAGAGAAGGTAAGAAAGTTTTGTGGTGATGCTGACGGAGAGACGCCGCTGTGAGGTTTTTGTTCTGTTCGGTTCTGTTACGTCTTCTGTTCGGGTTGAAAGAGTTTCCCTGCTGCTGGGTTTCTCTCTGCTGCCCTGCGTGTCAGCGGCAGATGAGGCTCAGGGCAGCTTCACATCTCATTTGCACTTTGAACTTATCTGACTCAGGAATCCAAAAAATCTCGGGCTTGCAACTTGATCCATATGGGAAGAGATGCGAACAGAACCCTCGGCGCCAATCCCCCAATTATTATTATTTTGTGTAGCTTTTTATGCTTCAACACAAACTTACTTGTGTTCAGCTGTTTACCGAGGCTGTTTTAACGGTTAAATCTCAGATAAAAATCTAATTAAACATCCTGCAAATGTGACTTTTAAACTGAACTTTCCATCATTGAGGGAAAAAAAACACTTTTCACTGTTTTTTATTTGTCTTTTTAATTAAAATAACTCCACTGACACACACACACACTCTCTTCACTCCTCACTTCACTGTTTTTAATCTCTTAATGCAACAAAGCAAAGAAACAAACAGAGAGTGTGAGCAGCTCAGCAGCACATCAGCAGCAGCAGCAGCAGCGTGGACACATCCACTGTGACAGGACTGTGGGAGATGTGTACTTATTGTTGAAAGATTGAAAGTTTGCTGTTTGCTCTCCAGCCTGAGCGGTCAACAAACACTTGACGCCTTTGTGGGGCCCTTAGGCAGCTATATTTGCTGTTGGCTTTTCCTCCTATCTAACAGGCGCTGCTAATGATCTCCAAACTCATGTGTGGACTTATGAGTCCCACTTTTTTTTTTTTTTTTTGGGGTTGTTGGTTGCTTGTTTTTCGGCCTACATATCACTGAGAACAAGCTGTTTTCTTTAAGGCCCCCTCATTTCTTTTTCTTCCCATATAATTCCACATTTTAAAATCAAACGGACCCCCTTCTTTTTTTTGAGAGCATGCTGATGAGAAACAGACCCAGAAAAGTTTTGGGAAAAAAGAAGAAGAGCAATATAAATAAAAGAAGAAGAAGAAGAAGAAGTTTTGAAGAAATGCACAGCAGCGCTGGTGATCTTGAGTGTGTGCATGTGTGTTTTTTCCGCTTCACATGATGACAACCCCGGTCAGGGCTGCTGAGGTGATTTGCATGAGAAAAAAAAAAGAAAAAGTTTTAGTGCATTTGCTCCATTGTGAGGAATGGAGAGTTCCAACAGTTAGGGCCTACGGAGAGTGAAAGGAGCGAAGAATGGATGAGCCTATTCAGCTCATTCAGCCTCAGTTTTCGGGGGCTCCGCTCTGCTAGCGTTCAGGGACCCATAGTGGCCATGTCACTTTCATCTCCACAGCCCTGCCCCTGTTGTATGTCCGCCGCTGTAGCTCCCCCTCCACCACCACCTCCTCCTCCTCCTCCTCCTCCTCCTCCTCCGTCTTCACACATCGCCTCTGTGCACAGGCCCCACTTTATTGATCTGGTTCCTCTTTTTTTGTTGTCTCCTTTTTCTCTGCTTCTTTTCTGGAAGTCTGCAGAAAATTTAATGAACCAAATACTGGAAAAGGAGTGACTGTGTGTGTGCGTGTGTGTGTGTGTGTGTGTGTGTGTGTGTGTGTGTGTTAGAGAGGTAAAGACCAAGGAGGAGGAGGTGGAGGAGGTGGAGGAGGAGGAGGAGGGGGTGCAGCTTTTTTTGAAAGCAAATACCGATGAAGTCTAGCGTACAGGGGACAGAGAGGAGGGTTGGAGGGTGAAGAGGGTGAAGTCTGAGTGACTCTGAGGAGGAGGAGGAGGGGGGAGGAGGAGCACCCCACCACCACCACCACCCTCCTCCACCACAACCACCCACTCCTGCTGAGTAAACCCAAAAAGTTGAAAAAGAGGAGAGAATGCTTTAAACCGAGCGGAGACTCTGTACTGTACCGATGAAGCCATTCAGCCGCCTGTCACCTCGCGATGGCAGCCGTAAGAAAACGGGCCGCGGGTGGATGAGCGGGCGGGCGGGTGGGGGTGATTCTGAGGCCTCGGCGGTTTCGGCTGAGAAATGTTTGCACTGGAATTTAGTGGCTGGGGATGAAGAGGAGCTGCTGCTTTTTCCCTGAAGCAGAGAGTAAACCTCTGACCTGCTGCTGAACGCTCCGGAGTCAAGAGTCACAAACTTCTTTTCTCGAAGTAAGAGTAATAAAGTACAGGCAACATAAAAAGCTAACTGATGTCACTCTCAGGTCATATTAATAGAATTCAAAGACTATTAAAGTTAAAAGGTAGAATCGGTAGGATTTGTCCCAGCTGTTCCTGAACGCACCAGTTGATTGTTGAGTCTTAAACAGACACATGTTGGGTTGTAAAGCGTCCCGAGCAGCAACAAAGTGAGAAAATAAGACACTCTGCAGATACGAGACACTAACACACCGTTACTTTCTAAACATAATGTAAGACAAAGAGTTTTACATTAACTGAGATGACAGCTGATGATTACTTTCAATTTAAAGAGATTGTTTTTGGGGCATTTTTGCCTTTTATTGGATCGTGACAGATGCAGACAGCAACCAGGGGAGGGAGAGCGGTATGAGGTGCATGACAAGGTGCTGCGTGGTTTTCTTGCTTTCTTATTTATTAATTTGTTTGTGTTGTTTCAGTCACAACTTCACAGAAATAAATGGAAAATTCAGATTTGCTCATTTAACATCCAGTGCATCCAAAATGCCAATAAACTGAGTTAAAAAAGGAAATAACGCACAGATGACACAGAAAACGCAGGATATCTTCACAATTGAGAAGCTGAAAAAAGAGACTCTTTATTATTTGATTGATCGATTAACAGACTAATCGTTTTAATCCAGATTTGTTTATTTTGTCTGATCAACATTAAACTGTTAAAGCTGCATGGCGGTCACAACGGAGCGTCTGTAATCAGCAAATGTTTGCTACTTTTACTCAATAATTTACTTTGTAAAATTAAAATTTGAGAGTCTGTCAGCAGTGGTCGGAGTGGGAGCGGCTGTCACGGCGTCCTGGAGCTCCTCAGAGGAGGCCTGAGACTTCCTCATGCTCGGGGATGAATTGATGAGACTTTAATGGCCGTTCAGAGGGCTGTAAAAGGCAGAGACGTGTTGAGCGATACCGCCGCCGTCCTCCACAGTCGGGCCTGCACTTCAGATGGAGGAGAAAAGTGGGAGATGGCTGCTTACATTCATGTGTAGAGCCCTTCACTGGATCCTCGGCCGCAGGACAATCCCCGCTTGTTTTAACACCCGTTGTTTCACTCCTCCCCCTCGAAAGCGTCCTGTCCTTTCTCCCTCAAGTGTGTGAGGTTAAATAGGCTCACATCATATCTGGGTCTCGCCTGCTTCTCCCTTCGCCTCCTTACA
The DNA here is from genome assembly GCF_900880675.1 of Sparus aurata. Lineage (NCBI taxonomy): Eukaryota > Metazoa > Chordata > Actinopteri > Spariformes > Sparidae > Sparus > Sparus aurata. Next base: position 32,948,379 of record NC_044195.1, on the reverse strand, counting down.
CTAGAGCAGAGTGGGCACTCGAAGCCCAGAACAGAACGTGAGGTCACGCTGCTCCACGGCTGCCTTCAAAAGAGCCCGTTCACACTGTAGGGCCTCTGAAAACACACGGCGACGCAGCCTGATGTGCATTTAACAAGCCGTGTTCGAAATAACTCACAAGCTCATTACAGACGGGTTGACCTCATCAATCACAGGAGGAGCTCCCGGTAGTCTGAAACAGAAACAACAACCGTCCTCATGACTGCAGAAGAAGAAGAAGAAGAAGAAGAAGAAGAAGAAGAAGAAGAAGAAGAAGAAGAAGAAGCTCCAGATTCTCCAAAATGGAGGAAAACTCCAACAGATCAGTTTGTACACAGCGCTCTCTGCGTGATGCACGATGTGTCATCGATCGGCTACGCAGCGCACAGATCTTCCCATCCCGGCCCGGCCCGGCCCGGCCCGACTCCTCAGCTCAGCACACACACACTGACTCATCGGAAACCCAATTTCCCCAAAGCGTTGGGGCAGTAACATCATCATTGTCTATCAGGCTTACAAAGGAACAATAGTGCTCGTAGCTCCGGGGTCTTCTGGGGGAACCCGGCCCAGGTCACCAGAGGTCACCTCATTTGTAGGAGGGGGGGGGGGATGGGGAAGCTAATTTCATTATCTCCACACAAGATAAACTCTCCGGACAATGGAGAGTGACGTGTTGTTGTGTTTCTGCCGTTACTTTTAACACAAACAGTCAGTGTGAAGGTGAAGCCCCACTCGTTGTCGTTGTCGTTGTCGTCGTTGTTGTCGTTGACCAATTCTGAATTTCTGAATCAGAAAGCAAAGTTTTTATTCTGACATTTTCCTCTCACATCACACATTCAGAGCTGCAGTGACCAGACAGTGAACCATGAGTCAGTCGACCGGAACATGATGATGAATTGTTCTTAATTAAGATAAATAAATAATTCCAGTTCATTTCTCGAGTTCCAGCGTCTCAATTATGTGAGACTGCTGGTTTCTTTAGTCGTCCATGATGATGAATGAGGTATCTCATGCTCTTGCTCAGACAAAACAAGACAATTGTCAGCGTCACCGTGGACTTTGGTAGATTCATCGATTAGTCAATAAGCAGGAATTAAATCTGCAGCATTTCTGATAAATGTACTCCAGTCGACACGTCGCTCAGAACGCTTTACAACACTCGTCACGTTCATGCAAAGCGAAGTGTCAGCTGGAGAAGTTTGGGGTTCGATATCCTGCTGCAGAAAAAGATGTCGAACATCTCATGGTCGTGGACTCTTGCTCAGACAAAACAAGACATTTGTCAACGTCACCGTGGACTTTGGTAGATTCATCGATTAGTCAATAAGCAGGAATTAAATCTGCAGCATTTCTGATTTCTGATTCTGCAATTAAATCTGCAGCATTTCTGATAAATGGACTCCAGTCGACACGTCGCTCAGAACGCTTTACAACACTCGTCACGTTCATGCAAAGCGAAGTGTCAGCTGGAGAAGTTTGGGGTTCGATATCCTGCTGCAGAAAAAGATGTCGAACATTTGCTCGTTCCAGTTGTTAAACGCGAGGATTTGCTGCTTTTATTTTATCATTTATGACAGTAAACGAAGAATCTTTGGGTTCTGATTGATTGTTGCGAAGACGTCACAGATTAAATGATTCATTGATAATATTATATCTACCTGCGAGTTAAAATCTTTTACATTCTTCTTGTAACACATGTAATGAACCTCTCAGTGACTGCGATGTTCAAATGAATAAATAGGCAATTTTAAGATGCACTTTTGATTATTATTTTAAATATTCTGGGACGGTTTGGTCGAATCAGCCCGTCAGGAGGAGAAGGATCGGTAAGACGATCTGCTGATGTTTATAATATCTCTAAATCATGTGCAGCTGCTGTGCATGAAGCAACTCTACGGGTTTATAAACAACACTTACTTTATGATAAATAATTTGCCTAATAACAATGTTTATAAAACATCTTGTTGCTTGTTGACAGTGAGATAAGAAGTTTTATTCATGACGGTGTTGCAGAGGGGTAATGATTTCCCTTCAGCGCATCATTATCACTTCCTCATCAAACACCCGACAGGCCTTCTTCTATGCGGCTGCGAGCTTTAGAGATGAACTGACGGAGGCTCGCAGACAATGGCGTATTGTCTGCGCTGTTTGCCACAGGCCCTAATCTGATGCAGAGGCAGAGATCGGGGTCTGACAACGCACTGCAGCCAAGCGTCCACAGAGAGAGAGAGAGAAAGAGGGGAGTCTGTTTGTGTTTCTGACTTTGGGGTTTGTGTTGGGAGGGAGGAGAGGGTGGTGGGTTTGTAAGTTATGATTTACACTACGGGCCCTCCCGTAGCTATAAAGCCGGGGCTCCTTTTTCTTACGTTTCCATACGACGGCAGATATTAGATTCCAAATGGTGCTGACTCTGCGCCAGGCCACAGTCTCCTCTCTGATAGAAGCTGGAGACAAGAGACGCGGAGTTAGAGTTGAGCTTGGATATAGAGACATGTGGTTGTCTTTAGCAACAAGCTCCGCAAAAACCTCCTCCTCCTCCTCCTCCTCCTCCTCCCCACACAACATGTCTGTTGCTGCCATCATCTCCAGCTCTCTTTTCTCTCCCCCCCCTTTTTTTTTCTCAGCGCAGTGGCTCGAGGCCAAAATGAGGTTTGCTCGTGTTTTGTAATCAGCTCATCAGAGAGAAAGTGGGGTGAATAAAAGAAAAACTGCGCCGGTCGTACGTGCCGGGGCCGTCTTTGGGCCCCCGGCTGTCTCAAATGCGAGACTGGATAAAGTGAAGGCTGCTCTCGGAGTGAACTCGGGGTGTCAACAGGTGGTCGGAGCGTAGCGAAGCATTCCAGGGCGAAAAGGTGGTGAAGACAGCAGAAAGTCTTACATGCATGTTATTCGCATTCTGGTTGTGGAGAGCCGTGTGACAGCTACCGAACTGCAGTTGGAAAACAAGTTAAAGAAGCAGGTTAATTTTCAGTCAATCTGCTGGTTGTTTTCATCTGTAAATGTCGGAAAATGGTGGAGAAATGTCGATGAGTGTTTCCGAAAGTCAAAGATGATGTCTTGATGGCGCTACTCGGGTGGAGGGAACGGTTTTATAACGTCGCCTGTGGCTCTGGAGGAGACATCTCAACAGTTTGTATGTCTTCTTTCAGTTGTCGGCTGTAGTTAAACCTCTTTTCTGTCTCCGCAATCACCTTCTAAAGTGTTTTAACACTCAGGATTTAGAAGAATTAAAGAGTAATGTAATTGCAAGAGTTAGTTTTTGTTGCACGTACTAAATAATGATGCTAATTCTGGAGGGTTAGAGGTGTCAGAAGGTTGTTTTTTTTTTCACTTAACTGCTTCACAGCTCTCAACCTGTCTGAGCAGGCACAGGTCATACTCTTTCCAAAGGGTTAATCTCCACCGTCCACGTTTTAAACCACCGTGGAGGCTGAAAAAGCTCCGCTGTGGGGCCAGAAAATGTGGATTTAGTGTGAACAGAAGGCTAAAAAATGGTGAGAAGAAGTCGCATTTTCAGATTTCAGTCAGCTCAGTTGTGGACGTGGTGACAAATTACCAGGAGATCTCACCTGGTTACATGCGCTAACAGCTGCTACTGACACTTCACAAGCCAACGCTAACACACACAATAAACCGACATCCCCCCCGAGAAACTTCAAGGGAAGTCCCCTCCCCTCCCTCCGGTCACCAAAGGCCCCGAGATCTGCCGGGGGACGTAAGCAGCAGCTGCCTCGCACGGGCCGGCCGGGATCAAACCGCAGACTGTCGACTACCGCGAGCAGTCCGGCTGCAGCGGGGAGAGTTCACCGCAACAATGTGGAAGTTTCACCGCAGTGAAACCTGAGTGAAGCACATGCCAACATCGATTTGGGCCAAACCTTTACAGACTGGCTCGTAGGCATATCCGCTGTGGTTCTGCACAGGAACACACACACACACACACACACACAAACACACACATGGAGGCCAGTCTTGCTTAAGTAGTTGCCGAGGTTATTGACAGCTGAAGCAGTCGAGAGTGAGTGCTAACAACACATTTAGGATGAATGACCCGGTCCAAATGCTTCAGAGAGGAAGCTGGCTTCAGTGTGGCACCGGTGACAGCTGTGACTTTTACACACACACACACACACACCTCAGTTGCATGGTCACAGGGTGGGTTTAGTGTTAAGTCAGCTGTTTTATGTCAACAATAAACACATGACTGTTTTCAACTCAAGACTGTTTTTGAGCAGCAGATGCTCACATTTAGCATGTTAGCATTAGCAGCACGGCTCTTTCCCAAAACCAAAAAATATCTGGGAAACTTTTTTGGATCGATTGCCGTGAAATTTTATCCAGATGTTCAAGGTTCGCCTGAGATCCTGTGGATTTATTTGTAGCGCCACCATGAGGATGACATGCTCAGTTTCTCATCCACACACGTGCCGCTCGACTTCGGTTTGACTCTGCAGGGATTTCCATCTCTATCAAAACAACTTTACTTAACTTAGCTTAACTTTGGCTGCTAACAAATCTCTGCAAATTAACTTTTAATACCTAACATTATTTGATATCATGTATTTAAAGACTTTTACTCGAGCACTACATGTTTGAGTGACTTTCTCTTTCACCAAAGTAATATTTTTGGATAATTTCTGCCTGTTAACTTTAAAGATTTACTCATAATTAGAGTTGTTATGATTAAATTTTCTGTCACTTCACTCATTTATTAACCAGCTGCACTCCTCCTCCTGCCACCACAGCTACTTGTCTGTAAATCTGTTAATTTGTAGGTTTTACTCTACTCTTGCTTCAGTATCTTCATCCCGCTGTAGTTATTTGATTCTCTGAGGGCAAAAAAAAAAAAACCCAAATTGCATCCACGTAGATTCCTCCCTGCCCCGGGTCTGTGTGTAGGCCGTGAGCTCCACATCTGTTTTCTGTTGGTTGAGGGAGACGAAGAGATCAACCACAGGATATTGCCTTTACCAGCAGGAAAGGTCAGGTTCAGGGGTGGGGTAAGAACTCATCCACAGGGCTTTTCTCTGCTGTTTTAGATGCCTTTTATATTACATCAGTTGTTTGCTGCTCATTACTCTGTATCTTCTGCAAAACCACGGGATGGTTGGGGTTTTTTGTTGTAGGGGGATTTGAGTCCCCGTGTGCAGATTGTTAAGGTTTGGAAAGGACAAGAGATTAATATAATAAAAAAAAAAAAAAAAAAAATCCTGGAATGTGCAGAGAAAATCTTTGTTAAAGCCCTCGTTTACATGACATGTATGAACAAATTTATTTCCGCCGGTTGCTGAGCCGAGCGAGGCACTTAAAGTAGAAAACCTGAGCCCTGGTTTTGACAGCGCATATTGTGGCAACACTCTGCTTGACTGACCCGAATCTATACGCGTGTGACAGCCTGTAGTCATGTTGTTTCAACCCCCTGAATCAGACTAAATGGCTAATGCGTTGCTGTCAGACCTCTCGCAATCTACCTCGTGACCTTTTCAGACCCGAGCGTCGACTCCTCGCAGGGGGAATCGTTCCTGCAAAGCCAAGTGATTCACCCGCGGAGAATGTGCCCTGTCCGAGTCCAAACTTGTCTTCTCCCAGAGGTGTTTGAAACTCGCCGTCCATTGCTGTGTGTATCATTCGTCAACAAAACAATGACATGCAGTCAGTTCTGGATTCCTTTCTGGTGATACTACGATTTGAGCAGATTCTGAGCTCTTGAAAGTTCATGAAAGTATAAAAGTTTGTGGCAAGGCGTCAGATATTGTCGGTGTCTCTAGATTTCGAGCCTCTGCTCTTAAAAGCTTTTCTTTAAACCTGCTACAGCTGTTTTTTCGGAGTGGATCGAGCTGTAAACACAACATTGACATTATATATTTCTTTTATGGGATGGCAAACGTTTTAGCAGTCTTTAATTTTCAGCTAGGAAGTTGTTGGATGCTAACGTCAGCTAACGAGTGATCGATTGGGAAGCTGTTGATCGACTTGCAACCAGGAGGAAAACGGCTGCCGTGTGAAAACATCTTTATCTTCTGAGGAAAAGTTTTTTGCTCTTAAGCTGCTAAATTCTTCACCTTGTTCACCAGCTAGTCGCTAACTTTGTCTGCCATTTGGTTCTGGGTCTTGGACTTTGTGTTTTAAGAGCATCTTGATGAAAACCGCCGCCTGCTTGGCTCGAAAAACAACACTATGAACCAAAAGAAATTGCTGAAAGATGTTAAAAAATGGTCTGAGGGATCTGCTTTATCAGGGTTAATTAGTTCATCTGGTAACTGTGGGTTGCCATAACATTAAGAAACTGCAGACCAGTTGTCTCTATAAACGCGAGACGATTCCAAAATGAACAGAGAAGAGAACAGAGAGTTTATAACAAGCTTTGTAAGTGATTAGAGCAGATTTCTTGCAAAGATTTTCTGGAACCTCACCACGACCCGAGGGGCCTGTTAACGTTTTCTTCTTCTTCATCTCGGCCCAAAAAAGGCAGAAATCAAAAACTTAAGACATTCAGAGGATGGAAGCTGGCAGGATTACAAGTTTCAAATGTGGTAAACCAGGAGGTGAAAGTTTTAGGATGTGGTTTTAAAAACTAGAAAATGTAATTTCTGAAGCATTGGCGGTTTGATTGCTGCCTGATGAAATGCTTTGTATTGGCGGATGTGTAGCCGGGAGCTAAAACTGCGTTGCCAGCTTAACTTAATATGAAGAAAATGAGAGTTACAGAGCAAAAACTGACTGTTTACTGTCTGAGCTCAAATGTACAGAGAGCGTTTTTATTAGTTTACAGTTTTAAGCGGACTTCAAGCCGGCCGTAAGCTCCTTTTACCTATTGTGGCTTTTATTTTGAAAATCCAGCTAAATCCCAAAGGTTCATGGTGGGCTTTTGTGTGTGTGTGTGTGTGTGTGTGTGTGTGTAGGTGTGTGTGTGTGTGTGTGTGTGTGTGTGTGTGTGTGTGTGTGTGTGTCGCGTCAGTTAAGAATCCAGCAGTTAACTGCCGAGTGACTCCTGGCTCAGACTGGTCACATAACAGAGATTAACATGAAGGGGCAAAGACTTAAACTCTGGCTCGTTACTGTAAGGAAAACATGACGAAACAGTTTGTTACAGCACTGAAAGTGCTTAACAATCGTGCTTGCGGTTAAAAGAAGTTGAAATGTTTGTAGATAACACCTCGAGGTTGCTGTGAGAGGAAGTACGCAGCAGGAGAATCACAGAAATCATCTGTGAACGCTGCAGCTCTCGGATGAAACTTTTCTACATTTGATTGAAAAAATGTTGAAGAAAAAACCTTCCTGCTGCCGCCAGGAGCTAAAAATGTGCTGTGTTGTCTAAGGAAGGAAGTATTTGGTTAGTGAAAAAGAGCTCTCATGGAGGGAACATTTGGTTGAGTTTAAATTAAAGGTTTCTCATCAAACTGTCGCAGAGAGCCCGGCCAAAGGTGGTTACCGCCGCCCGTGTGACGGGGAAAACCAGCCGGATTCTGTCTGAAACAGCGGGCCGCTCTCTGGATCTGGATATAGTGAAGGTACAGCTGAAAGAAGAAGCCTGTGTGGACTCCCTCACCACCTCCTCCTCCTCCTCCTCCTCCTCCTCCCCCCTCTCTCCTCCACCTGTCCACCTGTAAATTAGATCTGACGGTTGAAGCATTCCTCTTCAGTGTATCATCGTGTTTTAGCCTTTTGCCCACTTTGGCTGCAAACTGGAGGAAGGGTTGAGAAGACTGGATGACTTTCTACGGCTTGAAGGACAACAGCATAAAAGAAAAGAGTTATTCGTCAATGTAGTCATCTCTCCTCACAAGAAATCTCTTTTATGTTTAAGTAGATTGATGGAAGGATAAGTTGAGACAGTAGCAGCAACGGAGACAGTAGACGATGTTGCTGTACGAAGTTAAAGGAAATCCACTTTATTCCTTTTCTTCAATGTTTTATAGGTTCTTGTGCAGGTAAAACATCTTGAAAGTTGAACAGATCAAAGTCTGCACCGACGAAAGCTCCTTTCTCCCACAGGAAACACTGCTCCTGAAAGCCTCGTCAGTTGTCCCGCCTTTAATTCAGTGACTTTGTGACATCACACTACGTCACCATGTCACAATTTTCCATGATTTCTTCAGAGCAGCTAGTTTGGTACATGAGAATTAAATTAGCACAGCTGCTCTGTGTTGTTGTTGTTGTTGTTAGCAGTGCTGGTTCAGGTGTTCAGGCGTGTGTGAGCCGACCAATCAGAGGAGACGAGGGCGGTGCCTTAAAGAGACAGGCTCTAAAAACAGGACAGAATGAGGGAAATAATGTGTTTTTTGAGCATTAAAGAATGTAAAACTATTCTAGTCAGCAAAAACTGTCTCCTTTTAAAATATTTTACATTTTTGCTTAAGTTACGTGGACAACAAGTTAACAAGTTGGATTTTTCAGTTCTTTCTTTCACTAATTTAACAATTTAACATGATTTTTTAAGTCTGTAACATAGAATAAAAGTCCAAAAAGTCCATTTAATCAATTTTATTCCATTCTTTGTATGCGTTAATCCATGTGAACGTAGCATACGTCAAAATCTAAATTTTGATAAGAGCACTTTTTTGCAATATATTTGATTTTTGGATCATTGAGATTAAAAGGTATTAAAGTCGAGCACATCTTCAGAACAATTGGCAATTAAGAATAACATGTAAATGAACAAATTGTAAAGATATTTCCCTTTTAAACAAGTGTAATACTCAAGTAAGGTGAAAGTCTCTCACAGTTATAATTGCAGTATTGTAGGTGAGTAACAGACCAAAATACTACGAGCTGCAGGATGAAACAAATCTGAGCCGGTTTTCAAAAATAACTCATCAACATCTAAGTCTATGACGAAGACGCGAAAGTATGTAAAAAAACAAACCGTATTTTGGCTTTTGATGCTTGTTATGTTGACCTGCATGAGTGTCAGCGTCAGAAACCTGAGCGGAGAGGTCTGCAGGTGGCATAGGGGCAGGAGACCTCACCTATCTAACTCCACCGTGGCTGCCAAGTGAGCAGAGTGTGGGACAGCAGTTGGTGTGTGTGTGCGTGTGTGTGTGTGTGTGTGTGTGTGTGCTGCCAGGAAAGAGAGCCTACCAGCATGCGGATCACATTGACTGAAAGATAGGAAGGAAGAAAGTAAGAAGAGCAAAGCCTGGAAATCTTCAAAATGAGCGGCGGGGCCTCTTTTGATGTGTGTTTGCATTCCTCTCGGTGTTGGTGAAAGGCGAGCTGTTGAACGGTAGTGGTGGAGAGGAACACTTGAAACTGATCGAGGCGCTAAGAAAAACACACACCAGGTCTCATAACAAAAAAAAAAAAAAGGAGTCTGTGGTGGAGGCGGAGGTGAATAATCGAGAGAGGAGGAGGAGGAGTTCAAAGAGGAGACGCTGACTTTGTCTTGTTTTAAGACGTGTGCAGAAACAAGTGATTTTTGCACTGGAAACAAGTGGAAATCATCAGAACCTTCTTATGATTTGAAGGCTGACCTTGGCAGGAGAAGATACAACAGTGACTTTCTCCCATTGCCTCAGTCTTTTTCCTGTGCCTCGTGTGGTTAAGTGGCATGTCTGGTTGGTCCATCAGAGCGAACGGGCCGCTGGAGGAAAATCAAGATGCGAATATCTTCGCTATAAACCGTTTCTCTCCTCTCTCTCTGAATATTTGCCATCCTGTGTGTTAAACCAGCACAGAAAGCTGCTTTTTTTTTCTCAGCTATGAATCATCAAATAATATTCATCCAGAATAAACACACAGCCCTTTTTTTTCCTGACGAATGTATTAAATACATATTTCTTGGCATCTGTTTTCACTCACGGAACAGTCGGACCGGAAGTCTTGCATTTGGGGGGGAGGAGGGAAAAAAGCAAAACGCACGAACACAGATTCTTCGGGCAAAACCTCACTTTGCCTTCAGTGATTTATCGCAAACATTCAAAGAGATTTCTCGATGGAAAAACATCCAGTTTTGTGGCCGTGTGGCAGGAAGGAACAAGAACAAAGCAGCCTCGCTGTAAAACTGGTTTCGGATATGGTTAGTCTCGCCTTACCCATGGAGAAAAAAAGAAAAAGCAGCTCTGCATCGAAATGAACTGTAAATCATTTAAAGCAGTAATCTGTAAGATCCTTGTTTTTGCAGACAGACGTTGCTCTGGTGGTGTTTTTGCGCTTCACTTCCCAGAAATCATGTGGTCGTCACACAATGAAGCTGATCCTGGGTCAGCTTCTTCTACAAGAGTAAAACCTGTTTGTTTTGAGGCAACGCAGGTGAAAACACACAGATTCTGGGCTGATTATCCTCCATAAAATGTCTCGTTTTCGACTGGTGAAGAGAAAATGTCCAGAAATGCACATTTAGGTGTTTATCTCTGCATGTTAATGAGCGCATATTTAATTAGACCGCCTCATTTGCATGTTAAAACCATAAATATCAGAAAACTTGTAATACAAAAAATAACTGTTTTAATGTGAACAACCAACTGGTGAAATTTCATGCTGATATCTGTAAGTTAACTTTTTTATCCTATTGACCATTTTTGGGATTTTCCATATATCTTTAAAGTCAGTTTTCTTGAACTCTGAGCCCAAAAATCTCCACTTCAGTCACACTTACATACACAAAACCTTCAAGCAGCATCCATATCTATATTCTGAAGGTTTATCATAGAGGGGTTTGTTCATATATCATTCACATCCTGATTTATAGAACATTTTATAGCTAAAAATGTGGCGAAAATGGATGATTTTATTTATAGGCTGTTGAACAGTATTTTGATATCATGAGCTGAACATTTCTCAAAACGTAAAAACATTTATTTAGATCTATCAGCAGATATGAGAAGTCATCATCTGATGTCTTGGTGACTGTGCGTGCTGTAAAATGAGTAATCCTGCGCTGCTATCTCAAGTCTCCAGCCTGTGGTGGTCACATGGCGTGAGAGGCGGGGGTACGGAGAGAAGAGGGGAGGTGGTGCTGGTGGTGCTGGTGGTGCTGGTGAGGAGGGGGCTTATCCTGTTCGTGTAGCACCGGGCTGCCCAGCCAACCAGAAGATGAGAAAAGAAGTGCACCCTTGTTGTTTGTTCGCCTTTGGCCCCTGCCATCTGTCCTCGCGGTTCCTGACACCTGTACCAGCCTGTCAGAGCCGGGCTTCCCTGTCATCGGGGGCAACGCGGGTCCGGCCTGTAGGGAGACACCGGCTAGAGGGGGGTAATGTAACAGCTCTGCAGAATTAGGGAAAGAGGTGGGTGGGTGGGTGGATGTGGGGGGGTCAGGGTGAAGTTGGGGCCACTTTCTGGGAAATGAACTGAGAGCTACAGAGACAGAAGGGCTCGACTGTATGTTGTTGTTAATATCATGATATAACACGAGTGTCGACTGTCCTGGCTTTAGAGGTGATACAGATTCAGATGGATAAAAATGTACAAAGTGATTGTGAGGAGACTTATTTTCAGTGTGTGAGCTTTTATTGATTCGATATAGTCTAAAAAATATCACAGTGGTATTTTAAAGGTGCAATATGCAGGAAAAATGATCAACAAAATGTGATTGGATGACAGTTTTTCATGTGGTGTTGCGGAGGAATCTACTTAAGTTAGCATGCTAACAAGCTAGCCCTTGCCTGTCCCACTCCAGAGCTCCCCAGCACCCACACCGGACCGCTAACTGGACCACTAACAGCTAGCAGTTAGCGGTTATACTCTGGTGATCTGTTTCCCACTTTCTGTTTTGAGTTTGAACTTCGACAGGTTGCCAGTTCTTACATGTTGCACCTTTAAGTCCGTATCAGCCAGCTCGACTACACATCAGATCCAACAGCCCACTAAACTGCACCTGCTGACATGTTTTTATTATTTTTCAGTAAATGACCTTTACAGGTGCTTGTACCCCAAACCTCTCTTCATCCAAACATTGGCTCGAGGTTCAGAGGCAATTGGAAAGCAAATAGTTGGCATGCTGTAAAAGCGTGGAAACAGCTATTAATGTGGTGCCAGATGTTCATCAGACGCTGATGTTAAGGGGAGGATTCTCAGTTATTTTTAAGGGGGGCAGGCTGCTTGGAAGCCAAGCGCCGTTGCTGCGAGCACTGGTGTGTTCATGGGGCACATCTTATCTGGGCCAAGAGGGTTCAGCACCAAAAAGGAGCCTGTTCGCGGGCCAACTCTGAATAAGATAAAAGCCCATGAAAGAGCACATTAAATTCTATCACAAAGGTGATGTCAGAGTGACGGAGTTCTCCGAGACGAGACCCGAGGACGCTTTTGGCACCGGAAAAAAAAAAAGAAACAGATGCAGCCTAAACCTGTTAGTCACCCACCTCTAATCGGCTTACATTGGCTGGGTGACAGGCGACTGGCACCTCCGAAGGGTCGCAGACACGGCTGCTAATACACACACCTCACAATAACGGATGACATGTTGGATATCCACATGAAACCAAAGACAACGCTTCACACGTCGGCTATAACCAGATCACCGAGCGGTTACCTTTGACAGGATCATCCTCCGTGCTCATTATTATCATCAGCATGTTCCCATTCTCTCCAGTGTTACTGCAGGGAGAGAATGTGTTTTTAATTTGTTCCTTTCATCCTTTTTTTTTGTGGTCTTTCTTGCAGCCAAAAATCACATTTGTTTCCCCGTCTCGAGCGATATTTAATTTCCGGATTGCTGTTTCAGGGTGTTGTTTGTGTCCGTTGGGCACAAGTCAAGCCGTAAACACATTTGTTTTATAAGACTTTTATTTTAGAATGACTTCTTTGGTATGTTCGTGTAAAGTTTTAATCAGCCGACTTCCCGTCGCCGCCAACAGGTGCGAGCGGCGAACTGAAGCGCCTCGCTCGGATGCCCCAAAGCGTTCAGATGTAAAATGTTCTCTCGCTCTTCCAAACATGGAAAGGTTTTTTTCCCCCGTCCGCACCTGTGAAATATGAAGTCAACCCCCTCCGGTTGCATCCAGTTGCTCGCTCTTCCCATCATGTCATCTCAGCGCTCCGTCAAAGCACACAGACATTTTCTCACCGGCGTCTGAAAGCAGGTGGAAAAGCGATGACCTCGCTGGAGCGCGTTGGAGGGGCCGCCTCTGCCTCCCAGGCTGCCGCGGGGGCTTGTTTGTTCTCGCCAGAGGATGATCTTGTAGGTCCCACCAAGTCAAACAAGTGGCGCGTTGCCAAGTCATCGAAGCCATTCACACAGACGTGAGGAGGTTATTGACACAGTGTGTGTGTGTGTGTGTGTGTGTGTGTGGCGCTGAGAGCCACTCACATCCACAATTGGAACAGAAGAGCTGTGTGAACTCATTACATCAAACTGAGGAACCTGCGTGTGTGTTCAGGGCTGACCTGACATCAGTTAGTCTGACTGCATAAACACATACACACCTGTTATTTTATTTATTAACTATTATTAATATTATTATATATGGAGCAGTCACAGGGTAAACACTGTAATATACTTCAGTCTGCTAAAAAAAGGAATCATTTCACTCAATAATCTGGAGTTTAACAGAAAACCTGCAACATTTAAAATAGTTTTTATTTGGTTTAAAGGGACAGTTCACCCAAAAATCAAAAGTACATGTTTCTGTTTCTTATAAAAGTGTTTTTTATCCATCTGTGAGTTTCAGAGTGTTGGAGATTTCAGCCTTTTATTGAATGTAATGAACTAGATGGCGGCACCCAAAAACATACATTTAAAGAACTCAACATCGATGTCTCTTTTCAGAAATCATGACCCGGTTTCTCAAGATAATCCACAGATGTTGTTGTGAGAAGTTTCATGTAGGAGCTGTTTTTCGTGCCGTATCACTGGAGATCTATCTAACTCACAACATAGTCTGTGGATTATCTTCAGTATCTTGAGCCTTTTTTGGAAAGAGACGTCACTGTTGAGCTTTTAAAATGTGTTTTTTTTTGCCACTTTTAGCCTCCGAGCAGAGAAGAAGGCAGACGACAGCTGATATCTCCTTTTTTGTATTGGACTTAATATTATTTCAGATGTTAGTGTTTATTTGCAACCGTCCGGACTTTAAAATCACATCTCTGGTTCTAAGAAAGTTTGCACAAAACCCTGACAACACCTCCAGGCTTCGCGCTGCTCCGAAAGATTCTATAACTTTCATTTCTTTTGTCTCTCTTGACTCTCCAGGTCGTGACAGGAACCGGAGAGCAACATGGAGACTTCAGCTCCAACAGCCACAGAGAAGAAGGAGTGTAAGAGTTCAGGTCTGGACGGGAGCAGCTTCTCAGAAATCCCGAAGAAGCCGTCGCCCACCACGCTGACCAGAGGTACGGCTCTTTTCCAGCGTCGCTGCAGAATGATATTCAGTCAGGTCTTTGTTTGTAGTTTGCTGAAAGAGGCAACACTTCCTCAACACGCCTGTTCTCTTTTAAACGCTAGCAGCGGAAAGCACTCTTGAATCTTTGTTTTTCTGTAGGACCGTGAACTCTGCAGTGCAGTGAACTGAAACATCACGGCTCCTCACATAAGTAGCTGGGTGGCACATGAAAAGAGTTAGACCAAGAGACGGGGGCCGCGTGTTTCAGAGATGTCAGGGAATGGGTGATGAAAAAATGTTATAATGAGGCCGAAAGACCTTGTTCTCACCTCCCGAGTGTAAATTTCATGAATTACTAAAAAAGGGCTGGCATAGCAGTGGACAACATGGTGTATCAGAGGCCCGGATAAAGGCTGGATAGATGGGGAAGCACCTTTGAAATGCTAAGAAGATGTCGTATGACATTGTGGCGTTAGCGGTATCTCGGCTTAATGATGGGCTTGGTGGCCTGCCACGAGAGGAGCCGCGAGCATTAATTGTTTAGGGATGCGGGGTGGGAAAGTAGGACGTTTCAGTGCACCCTCGCTGGCACCTCCACAAAGAGCCACAAGTTTTTCAGACCAGCAAAGAAGAAGAAAAATATTGCACTTGCCATGACATGAATTATTCAGCCGTGTACACAGATATGACCATTGTGTGTCACGGAGGCTGTGGGGGTTGAATTTTCATAACCTTGCAAGTAGCGCGCCACTAATCAAGGGTTTACTTTGTGGTTGTGAGGTAACACGGAGGGTGCACGCTGTAAAGGGGTCATAATTAAAAGATGAGCGCTCATGTTTTCATTAGTGAATGTGTGATGAAAACTCCTCATAACGAGGTTTGAGGACTTGCTCGGGCCTCTGAGGTACACAGCGTTATAAATTACTAACGCCTGCTGGTGGATCCGGCTGGTGGACACTGAAACCCCTCAGGAGGACGCGCTGGCATCATCCGAGGGGCCACCGCAGGAACGTATCATTCAACTGGTTTTACAGTTTAATGAAGGGCCTGGTGGCCTGCCATCACAAAGCTCACTTTGTCGCGCGGGAACAGTGAAAGTAGGACGCTAGCAGGTCATTAGATAGTTTTAATGCTCCGCTTTTGTTTCTCAATTTGATTATTCCTTCTTTTTTTATCCGAGCCGGTCCTCACATTAGTATGCACGCGGAGACATAAATATGGGGCAAATGTGAATAAATCACGTAGCTCGGAAACATTCTTTGTAAGATGTCTCAGTTGAAGGTCCTCTTTTATTTGTTTTTTATTTATTTATTCCGAATTTAATCACGAAGTTCTCGAAAACCCTGCAGACTGCTTTATATATGTTTTTTTTTTTTGTTCACCCAAAAATTCAACTTTAGTCATTATCTCCTGATGCTCATGGAAAGTAAGCCGAGGTTTTACGGTCCACAAAACAAGTCTGTTGTAGCCGAAGACTCACCAGAAGTCTTCACCGCTCATCAGGGGTCCAAGTTACATCTTTGCAAACTCAATTTGGGCTCTCAGGGCTTCCATAGCTTTAGATTTTATCCAAGCCGAGCTGTGTTGAAATGAAACGTTTTGTGGACTATCCGACCGGACTTTACATCAACTTGGGGACTAAATGTCCATTATTGGGTGAACTGTTCCTTTAAGCTTGTAAACGAAGCCGCACCACACAATCGTGTAACTTAAGCAGAAACATCCTGAGAACATCTTGTTCGCTCTAATCCTTTGTGTCAGCTGGACAGGAATCTCATAACTGGTTTCATGAGAGCTCGCGTTGCTTGTGTTTCATGGAGACACGCTCTGCGCCGCTGAACCCGTCGGCGCTCCGAGTGCGAAGACGTAACGGAAGAAAGCGTCCGCAGGGTGAGATCCAGCGGTCCGAGGGGGATGCTGGCTGAGAAGACGGGGTCCGGCCTGTATGATCGGAATCTGCTGCCTTCTCAGGACCTTGTTAATGGTTTTAAATGAGCGCCCACATTTGGTGTGACAGCCTGCATCTGTCTGGCAGCTACAGGGCGTGCTTCCACAGGCTCGGCCCTCGCAACCCGACTCCCGGGCCCCCCTGGGATTTACGAGTCTGTGTCGGCTTGTGCTTTACCATGTCAGAGTAACATGTGTTCAGATTAGGTGCCCGCTACCAGGACTGTAAAACATCTCACGGTTTCAAAGGAATACCTGTGATTGATGCACCTCCCCCCCTCCTCCTCCTTCTTACTTCACGCCAGAGACGAGCGCGCGGACGCTCAGATGTGCTGCGTTTCCTCCTTCGTCTGAGGACGAGCGACAGTTTCAAACACGGAGCTGCCAACTTGTTGTTTTACGGCCCTTATTATATTCAGAGAAAGTTTGCCAGAGAGAATATTTTCCATCATCCCTCACTTGGGTGTTGACTGTACGAGGCCAGTGGAGCAGACAAGCTCGCTAACACTCTGATTATTTCTGCCCGACCGGTGTCTTATATTCATCTTTCTCTCGGGTTTGGCCGCGGCTTCCCGATTCCAAGCGGAGATTGATGTTCCTCAGCGTAAGAAAACACATTGTCCGCGGATAATTATTCACAGTTTGATGTATCTGCCGCAGAAACATCTCCTCACTTTTGCCAACACTTGCCGTCTCACTTATACTTTAAATCACGCGACTTTCGAGCCTTTTTCTTCCCGTGAAAATGGATCGACTGCGAGTCCGACTGGTCAGCGCAGCGCAGACGGATGAAGAAGAGAAGTCTGGTGTAATTACTCTCGCGGGGAGGAGAGCGATAAGAAGCGGCGTGTTAATCACAGCCATCACGGGGAAAGTCTGGAGATGGAGCTGGAGTCTGAGGGGTCTCCACCGGGGTCTCCGCGCTGGTCTTTCTCTGGAGGGTGCTCCGGAGCGGGTCACGGCCCCCCTCTGGCAGAGAAAAATGTCCCAGAGAAAAATAGACCCCCCTCCCCTTCCCGGCTCCCTCCCCGTCCACAGACCTACTCCAAAGGGACGGCCACTAATCTTCCTGAGAAAGAGATTTCTGCCTTTCTTTCTATGTTCCTAAATGAGGCTCTTACGCTGCTGTGGTTCCACAGAGAGGTGGAGGAGTTGTTGGGTGGGTAGGGGGGAGGTAAAGGGGCTCAGTGGCCTGGGTTATGCAGGGATGACCGCATTCATACCAGACCCCTGTGCCCCCCCTCTCATTTGGGTTTAACTCCTTGGCCCTCCACCTCAGCTGAATCGGGGAATTTACCTCCCGATGCCTGACGTGTGCAGCGCAACTTCACGTGTCTCTCCTATTTAAAGAAACGGCCGCAGATCGAGTTACGAGCCTGTACGTACAAGAAACGCGTCCCCACCGGCTCCAAACCCTCCGGAAAACATGTCATGGATTTCATTTTTAACAGCTCAGAGTACATCTCCCCAGTGCTCTCTATCAGGTGTCATCTACGGTAACATTTTGTAACAGCGTATCAATAAAAGCCTCTCCTGATACTCGAGAAGACCTGCGAGCAACAAGCTTACAGGAAGGCCTATTGACCAAGTCTCAGTGTTGTTTGTGTTCCTGTCAGGGTCTATATAGCTGCACACTGTCAGGAACTCGCTCCGTCTCCTCCAAGAACCACTTCAAGAGATATTGTTTCTTGTCCCGGAATCACTTTCAATTTATGGCCCTTTTTGTTCGCGAACTTCCAGCTTCATCGTCTGCAGAGTCAGTTTACACAAAGATTTTTTTTGTGCCCCGTGTGTCCAGAATGTGCTGAAACATGAAGGGAAGGGATTCGATTGTTTTTATGGATAGTTGAAGTCCTGGAAAAGTCTCAGTTTTCTGACTGTAATGCTTTGATTTACTCCACAACTCGATGGCTGTATAAAAATCCAGTTAGCATTTATAATCAGAGGCTTTAAGTACAAAAGGATTCCGGTTTATTGCAGGAAATAAACTCTGTGGCAAACACAAATGCATGATAACTACAATTCCTTTATTGTGCATGAACATAATTCACTATAAACTGATCAATATACAAGTTGTAAAGTTGGAGGTAGAACAGCTTACAACTAAAGTTTGCCTGAAAAGACGGACGAGTAGATGAGTCTCCGCGCCACTTAGCCGCGAGTTAGCATCCACAAAAACGCTTTATAATTCAAACACAGGCTATTTACTGACATAATTTATCTTGTAGAAAACACACACAGACCTTATTTCAGACATTTTACAGAAAACCTATCATAAAAAAAACTCATGTGACTTTGCAAAAATGCTTTAAAAACGTTAGCAAGACTTATTTCTGCAGCTCTCAGTAGCTTAACGCCACTAAAACAAGCTGTGTGTTGTGAGTTACTCTCGTGACAGCCTCGTGCTTTACTTTAGTTTTTGCCGTGATGTGTTTTAAAATAGAAAACGGTCGATGCAGCCGAGCCGTCAGGGTTGAAAGAATAAAACATGATGTTTTAATAGTGCGAATGTTTAATCACTGCGTCCCCGAAGTGGACAGATCTAATGTAACACATCCATTTTCTTCTTCGTTCACACGTTCATATATTCCCGGCCTGTCTGCAGTGAATGGCTGACTGTCTGTCTCTCTACAGTGCTTGCATTAATTCATGTGGCTTTTATAAACAGTTAACTTGGTTGCTTTCCAATTCACCCCTCCACCCGCCTCCACCCGCCTCCATCCCTCTGTACGTCTCTCTCTCTCTCTCTCCGTCTTATCTCCAGTTTCACTCTGTGCACTGGACGGCCAAGACTGGATTTAAAGATTAGATATGCTAAGTGAAAGCAGAAGGGGGACATCTTGTTTTTACATTGGCCCCGCGTAAAAGCCAAAAAACATAGGTTTCTGAGCCGGCGAGCGCTCGCTGAAGTTGCTGCCTTCATCATCGCTCATGACAGAAGAGCTGCTGGCCTACATACTGAAGAGGCAGCGCGCTCCTCCAGTGATGTCAAGCAATTGTTCACACGGGGGGTTTTTGAAGCGTATCCTGTCTGTATCATCACTCCATTTTCTCACACTTGATTTAAAAATGAATTATCCATAATTTCGCTGGATTCTTTTTCATGTTTACTTGAAACAAGCGAGCAAAAGAAAGCTGAATCCAGACCAGAGGAGTTCAGAGGAATTCTTAACAAGTTGAAAGCACCGCGGAGACGCGTCTTCCATGATTTTGAAAAGGAATTTCTCAAGACAAATGTTTATTTTAGCGAATGCTTAGAAGACAGGCGAGTATTAAGCCGTCGTCAAAATTGTGCTTTCCGAAGGCCGGTCGTCTTTCTTCCGATTGCTTCTTCTGACTGAGCGGAGGACTGACAGCTTCTGGCACGTCTCTAATGTGGTTCTGAAACATGAATCAGGCTCAAATGAGAGGACATTTCTGATATTGGTTGCTTCTTTGGAGAGCTCTGCCTTCTCTTCAAAGCCAGCAGAGTTTTAAAAAAAAAAGAAAGAAAAGCATCGTGGTATGCTTTGGGCAATGTCGGCGAATATAAATCTCTCTCCGTACCAGAGGCGTCTACGCACACAGGGCCCAAAGACAACATGTTACATTCCTCGCCGTTTACAAGCAGCGGGAGAGGAGGTGGAGGCAATATATGGATGCTTTAGGGGATTAACCAACACCCCCGTCCGCCAGCTTTCTCTCCCCATCCCTCGAGTCTCTCCCTTCTCCCTGGCTTGTACTTCCCTTTTTCTTTTTGTGCTTCATCCTCTCTTAAACAGAAAGCTCTTTCCCAGCATGCAGAGTGTAATCCATGCCCCGGCCTCTAAGACACTTCCTGCCTGTTTTGTTTGTCGGACTGATGGGAATCCGTCCAATAAGGTGCCCCGGCTCTCTCCTCTCTTCTTTAAGGTGTCGCCTCAGGCAACCGCTCTTTTTTTCCCTTTTGACGGGGAGAAGACGGCCCTCGTTATTAAAGAACTCGTTGAAAGTCAATGCCTTTGAGTTTTTCTATGCTGCAAACTCTCAATCTCCCTGACCCAGCGTAACCCCCTCGGTGTCCGTCAGAGTCCAGCCGCCGGTCCGCCCGCCTCGACTTACTTTCATCTGCCTAATGTAGCCCCGACACTCACAGTTCAAGTGAAGCAAAATAAACGTCCGAGGAGTTTAGACGTGGTAAAACAAAAATGTGTGCTAGCTGTAAACACGGGCGGGAGGCGCTTATGTAAACAGGCCCGGTTCCTATGGCTGAGTTGGTCCAGAGGCGGACAGTTTGTGGTCAGGCTCTTCCGGTTCGCGTCCCCTCGCCCCCCTCGCCCCCTCCCACACCGCCACCCCTGCTCGGCTGCAGACACAGCTGTGGTCGGCCCTCGTTGGAAGCGCTGCTGGAGGAGAAGAATTAATCACAGCGCTGCACGAAGCAAAAGAAAAAAGAAAGCGAGCCCACTCACCCCGCGATGGGACGCGCATGTCTGCAGTCGCTCAGGCGTCAGTCGAGGATCTGTCAGACAATAAACACCTCCAGAGTTTGCATCTGCAGAAATATCTCCTGGGAAAATGTCAGCGTGTTTCAAGACGTCCACTGTTAAAGGAAAAGTTCAACCAGAAATGAAAATGAAGTTATTATCTCTTCAGTCCATGCTGCACGTCAAGTTTTGTAGTCCACAGAACATTTCTGGAGCTTCACAGCAAAACGGCGTCACAACTCCTGAACAACTGAAGTAGCTGGAGACTAAAAATGTCTCCGTACAGCTCGTCTGCAATGATCCAAGTCTCCAGAAGCCCTGAGATCCAAATTTGATTTGAAAAGATGTCATAAACACCCTTAAAGGTGTTTAAAGTGGGGTGCACGCTAACGCTCTTAGCATAGCAGCTAAAGCGGAGATTACTGCGTAAATAAAATCTTTTTAACAAAAAGATTGATTGACAAGATACTTTTTACACCCCTGAGGCATCCCACTTCTTGCTAACACGTTAAGAATAGCAACTGCACTGAAGGTTTCTGATTTAAAAAGGTGTTAGCAAAGTATTTTCAAACCAATTTGGGTTTCAAGAGAATTGGACGAGGTTTAAACAACCTGAAACAAAAAAACGGCTCCACACAGCTCGTTCAGACGTCCAGAGATCTCAGATTCTTTTTGAAAAGATGTTAGAAATCTTCACTGTAGCTGCTTTTCATATCTTATTTATCAGTATTTGTGATTTGGAGCTACTACGAACCTTCACCTGTCATCAGATGATGACTGAGTTTTCACTTTTGGGCGGACTGCTCCTTTAAGATCCCAGATAGCCAAAGTTGAGTTGCGTCTCAGTGCGATCACTGCCAGCGGACAATTACAATTAATGTCCGGTGTGATTATGTTGTGTGTCGCTGCAGAAGACAAGAGAAAGAAATTGATTTTTGCCATCAGTGGAATCCTTCCTGAGGGAGACGCAGCTTCTTGTAATCACACATCTAAGGTTTCACTGCCTCTGCTAGCATTTAGCAATTAGCCTAATCACTGAGAGTCACATAGAGCCAGACTGAGTTCTTAAACACCACCTGTCAGCCGCTGGGGCGAACGAAATAAAACTGTCCGGGGCCAGAAACAATACCAGAACTCCTCCTGCCCAGTCAGCAGCTGGGTTTGCAGCGGAGGCGGAGGAATTCTATAAACATTTATGGAAAAATAAACCTTTACAATATATTTTCATGGCCACATCTCCAGGAGGGTGAATCCTTTCTCCAGACCGGCCGTGACAGCGCCACCCCCCCCCCAAAAGTGGCCTCATTCCAGGGACAGGACGCAGGCGGGTCGCAGTAAACCGTGCGACCAGCAAAAATAAGCAGCCGAGGTTTGCCTGAGTAAATACAGCGGACGCAGGTATAACAAACAGAAGCTGCCCACAAGTCGTCTGCTGCTGGAAAAAGTCCTAAAAACGCTGGATTAGAGAGAAAAACTGAAAGGCTTCACAAACAAATGTGACAAATCAAACTTGGTGTCATTTTGGACACTTTTTGTGTTGAGTCTGTTATAAAAAATCACAGGTTAGATGTAGATTTAAGGCAAAATTATTTAATTTCAAACCCAGGAATCAGATTTAAGGCGATAAGATTGGACTTGGAGTTTAATGTTTTTTGTCAGACGTACAGTACGAATGAATAAAAGGATCTGGACGCTGATTCTCCTCCACAGTTCTTCTCGTACTATTCTTTACTCCAGTATATATAAATATATTTAAAGAAAAGGATTTTCTGCCAGCCATAAGCATCCATTTGCCACAGTGTCATATTCTTTGTGAGAAAGTGCTCCAGGACTGCGCTACTATTAGTTACACTGCTCTGTAATCACAGCAAATCCTGTCATGAGGCCGTTGTAGGGTTGTCACGGTCCCTCGGAGAAAGAAAGCAAACAAAATGCTGCCATATGGAAAACTGATTTGTAATGTCGTTCATCATACAGCTGCAGGAAACATGCCGGGAGAAACCAGGAATAAAGACAAGTGGCTCTGTAACAGCTGGGTAGCAACAGATGATTGAGTGCCGTCCCTGGCAGCGGCTGGCAGGGCACTTATTTTATTTTTGGGGGGTTTTTGAAAGAAGCCGCGAAGGTTTTCTAGAAACAGGATGTCTGAGATTTGAATCTTAACTCACTAACCTAAACATTACATCTGCCCTTTGGCTGATACTCTCACCCAGAGTGCTTTACAGCGCTGTTTTTAGCTTGGTGGACAGGCTGCAAAGTAGAGACTGACTTTGTGTTTGTGTCTACACTTTAAACTGTTCAGGACATTTAAAGATGTAAGTAACGAGGAGGAAATGTGAACTGGGCGATAAAAAAAAATCCTGTTTTCTGGAGTTAACGTGTGATATTTTGGTCCAGAACCACTAAAACCAAGCATTAAACTGCTCATTCATACAATAAAAATGCCCTCAAACCATTTCCTGTCATATAAAAATCCATAACTGCTGAATTAAACTTTTGTCCGGAGATATAATTACCCTCCGAGATTCATCGCTTTTTGCCTCGGCTTCATTGCGTCAGTGGACGGAGGCGACTGTCTAATAAACAGTCTACGAATGAAAAGAGGCTGTTGAATGAAAGCCTGTGTGTGTGCCAGTGTGTGTGTGTGTGTTAGCATAGCGTGTAAGCCTGTTGTGTTTTGTTTGCCAGGTGATTTCCCCAACGGTGTTAGCTAAGCCTGAGAATTTTTGGCTGCGGCTTCAAAGAGCAGCAGGGTCGTCCCCCCTCGCAGCAGCGAATACAGACATGTTCTCTGCAGACGCGGCGCTGCATGCAGGCGGCTTGACCAGCATCTTCCTGCACTTAGATGTGTAAAAGTCGCCGCAGAGGACCGAGAAGATGCTTCTGTACCCGTTTTATTTTATCGTAGCATAATGAACACTTGTAGGCGACACAGGGAGACACTTGACTCTGGGAAACTGTGTTGGTAATTTTCAGATTAGATTTTCAGATGGGCATGTTTCAGAACAGATTACTCAATAATGAAGCTGAAAACTATCATTAGATTCAGCCCGGTAGTTACATTCACACACAGTCAGAGTGCTGAAGCTGCAGCCGTCGTATTTAGTTCCTCTCTTTCTTTATGCTATAGCTACGCCGCAGCCCGCTAACTGCAACCGCTAACTGCTGCTGTTAGCTAGCAAGCTCAGTTAATCATGCAGCTGGACTGAGAACTCTGAGCACCAGGAAAATGTTGGTGTTGTTTGTCATCAACTTCTTGAGGCACACAACGACTAAGGGCTAGCTGGTTAGCATGCTAACTTCAATAGATATCTCTGCAACACAATACATGGATGTTTTTTGACATTGCTGACATGTTTCACAGTTCAGAGCGGAGAGACAAAGAGTTTTAACACAGCAAATCTTATTTGACTTGTGGAATATTAAATCATCCATCTTGGCTCACTACATCTCAGCCTTTCTTCCCCCCCAGATGTGCATAAACTACAGGTTGTGAACTTCTTTCTAAGATACAAAAATGTGAAGTTTTCAGTTATCGTGTCGGTATTTGCCAGGAGAAGCAGGTGATTATCAGTAATCTGTATCAGCTGATAAAGATCCATAACGTGCACCCCTAGATCTCACCCTCTGAGCGTTACCAGATGTTGGCTGTGATGCAGAGTTTTTTGTTCTCTGCTGACCAAAAGCAGGAGAAGAAACGGGAGATTAAGCCATCGCCCTATTGGTCAGGCCTTTCACTGTGTACATAGAGATTTATGAGAACAACCTGTGTGGACTGCATTTTTTAAAATACAGCCAGCTCAGCATGGAGATGTTCTCTCACAGTCTCTTCATGTCTCTGGCGGCTTAACACAGTCTGTCTGCAGATCGTTGTCTTATCAGAGATTACGAGGTTGGCATCAGCTGTCATGGTAAAATATCGTACTGTCTGGCATGTTGTTGCACGGTGCCTCGTCAGTAAACACACTCAGCTGCTAATAGATGCACAACGTGGCAGCCAATGCACATAACCCGCACATAGCTTTGTTTCTGTTTGTGCATTTTGCAGTACCATGTGCAGCTCAGCTGGAAAAGACACATATTCTAAACATGTGCACTGGCAGGACTCTGCGTGCATATCTGCGTTTGCTTTTTGCATGAGTGCAGAGAACATTCTCCGAGTGTTCGCCTTGGCAAAACAGGTTTGAGATGCTTAAGCAATAAAGGTACTGTAAATCCTCTTTATTCAGCGGAGTTGTAGTCTTAAGAGAGAATCTGGCCCGTCTGAAATTCCCACGGAACAAAGAGGGAGACCGGGGGGGTGGGAGGGTGGTGGGTGACGGAGAGGAGAGCGAGGGTGCTCAGCTGAAGAGGGGGTATTGTTTACATATCAAGACACTTCCTCTAACTCCCAGGAAAAGCAGTAATTTACCTTGCAAGGTTTTACAGTTTAATTTCTCCATTGTGCTGCGGGATAACCCTTTAATTACAGAGGAGGAAGTAGCCCTAAGCCCGGGGACAGAGGGTGAGGGCTCACAGAGAGCCCCTCTCCACCAGCCTCGATCTGGATTTCTCTCTCCCTCTTCGCCCTGGCCATTTTGCCTGTTCATTAGCACTCGTGGGGTGTCTGGGCGCTTGCCAATTAGCACTGCGCTCCAAATGATATTTCCTTCCGTGAGGCCAGACCAGCTCGACTGGTGGAGACTTATAGGCGTCTGGGTCCGATGTACGAGGAGGGGGAACTGGGGGTTGGCACAAGCTGCCAAAGCCCTGTGGACCCTCACCCTTTACAGACTGAAAATCACTTCATAAAATCATCCCAGCGTTCGGAAAATTTAATGCAAAAACCATCTCATAACAACTTGGGTAATTAACATGCAGACTTGCAGAGTAAGGCGTAATGACAGACGTGAGCAAATATTGACCCAAGTCATAAATGTTCCAAGAAGTATGTAGGGTCAAAATATATGGATACTGCGAAACCCTCCATCAACACGTTATTAAGTTGTGTGTTCAGTCTGAATAAATGTGCAGAGGGTTTGGGGGGTTTTCACTCCTTTTAAAGGCACTTTAACTTGAGGTGACAAGTGCCAGAAGCCTTAATGGAAGTTCATTTTTCTCAAGACGTTTTCACAAGATTAAGGAAAAAACTCTCGGGCTCGTTGGGTTTTATGGCAAGTGAGATTACCTCGAAACAAACGAGGTGAAATGATCAGCTGATCGACAAGAAATCTTTTAGTTTCAGCTTCTTATTGGGAGGATTTGCAGCTATTTTGTGAAAGATCTTGACCAGGAACGTCTGAAAATAATCTTTAATTATCTATACAATCATCTACACAAATGGGACCATCCCATGAGATCTGGCACCCCGGATCGAGGACATCGATTATTCTTGTTTGCACGCCAAAAAGTGAGCAGAAAGACTTTGTGAAAGCTTCATTTAGCATCATGTACGGCTTCTTATTGCATTGTCAGAGTGCTCCGAGTCATGCGAGGGAAGCTGTTTTTGCAGGTGTGCATTAAGCTAAGTCAATACTAGACAGCTTGTGATTTTGTGAAATGAGCCTTGTGCTGTGTGTGTGTTATCCCGACTGGTTAGCGTTTAGCTCCGGCAGCTTGTCGTAGCTGTAGAGACGCTGTAATTGCACCCAGAACTTGGCGGTGTGGCAGATGGAGTAACAACAATAATACAGGGCTTTCACTTTTTTTTTTTTTGGGTGACTCACCTCGAGTCGTCACACCAGGACGGGCGACGGGAGAGCGGCTCGCAAAACTAGTTATGAATATTTACTACCAAATTCTTGCGGCGTTTTTCAAGCCGACGGATTAGATTTGTGTTCCGGCTTTACGTGTCGCCTTTGTTACTCGCTGGTAACTCAATACTTTTTACACGCTGGCAATTTGCGCTGCAATCGGGAGAAGGAACGGGGGTGGGGGGCGTTCTGTAGGCTCATGTTCAGCAAAGATCGCCTGAGAAATATTTTCCTACATAAAATTATTGCTGGAGGCAAAACCTCAGACGGCTAACTGAACATTTCCAAATCGTTTAATGCAAACGATTCTGGAGAAGCATCCACTGCAGCATATTCTGAGACTCGATTCTTTCTACAATCTGTACGTTTATTAACCTCCGTCTCTCCCTTTCGTTCTCTAACTTTCTCCCTCCCTCCCTCCTCCCTCTCCTCTTCACTCTGCTGCCACACAGTTACTAGCACCATTAGGCTGTCATAACACGGCACATATAACCTGAGGTGATTCCAGGACTGAGTGAACCGAGCGTCCCTGGGGCCAAGGCGCTGCGGCAGCCAAACAGGATTGCTACCTCATGGTCTGGGGTGATGGGTACCACATGTAAGCAGAGGCAACCGCTGGTCCTAATAGGAGCTGACAAGTGGCGGTCTGACAGCGGGAGATCAGATGGCGTTACCCGGCCTATCGCTACAGAGACAGAGCTCCGTTTCTATAGGCCCAATGTCAGAGTGGTCTGCTTTAAATAGAGTCTTTGTACAGAGGAAACACTCGATCACGGCTCGCCTCCTGTTCGGTCTCTCCATCAATCTAGACCTACACTGGGATTCATATGGTCCCTGGTCCTTAACTAATCCTTTTAATTAAAGGCTCCTGTCGAGTTGTCGACCTCTGGTAGTGCCGTAGAGCTGTTTTTCTAAGAATGGGTCCCTGTTTTGTTTATCTCACACCGTTGTTCTGATGGACAGGTGGCTGTAACACACCGAGATGTGCCATCAATTTGTTCCTGGTGGCCGAGGGAACCCCCGTCTAAAGAATCCAATACCTTTTTACTTTTGACGCAGATTTAAAACCAATGAAATCTGAATGACTGTGGGTTTATTTGGATCACTTTATATTGGAGTCAAAATGACCCCAGGTGGTTTTACCATGTCGGAAAGACACAAGTTATGTTTACTTTAAATTACTGAATGATATCAGAATCAGAGGATGATAAATAAGCTTTGAATTACATTATTTGGGTCCCAAGTGAGTGTGAAGCCCAAAAAAAGCTCGACACTCTGGGTATAACATGACCCGGATCATCTGCAACATATGCCGACGACTTCCAGTTTAGCGCCCGGCTAACTTGCGTGGGAATAAAATGATTTGATCACACAACTCCTCTAGACTCTCCAAATGTTTTCAGACCAAATGGCTCAAATTCTCACAATGTAAGACATCTTTCTGGGCCCCTGTGCATCACATAACAATGCTAATTTGAAAGTCGTCACCAAAGTCTGGCGCTCTGAGGGTTTTGCTCGAAACCCAATTAGCCACAACTAGCATAACACTACCAGAATCTCAGACTGAATGGACGTAATGTTTGTCATCGCCTTTCTAATCCTATTTAGGCAGCATGATTTTAGTTTTGTTGTTATGGATCATGATTGCCAAATGATTCATATCATTTGTTTTTCTGATGTGGTTGCTGTTTGGTGTCTAGGCACAAATTCTTCTTGGTTAGGCAAAGATTGCAGTCATGGTTAAAGGAAACCAAATTGAACTGTTGGTGGTAAAATTGAGAAATGAACAGCGGTCTCCAGCGTCACAGTCACTTTGTTCACCGATCCGTCCAGCCCAACCTCCTCCCATACGATACCACGGTCACGCTATTTCTTCCTTTTATTCCAGTAAACAATCATAATTCACATGACTGTGGGAGGTCCCGGTCAGACGTCTAATCCTGTCGCTTTACCCGTCAGTCGTTCCTTCACCTGAAGATCTCTTCTCGTACTGGAAGTGTCTGTTGTGAAAAGTTGGCACGCAAACGTCCGCAGAACTCAGTTAAACGCTCCTCCTCGCCCGCTGTCACACTTGCAACACCACACAAGAAGACATGCCATCACCGATCCATGAGGGAATCTGAAAGAGTCACAGCTTTTATGGAGTGTCGACTGCTATCGACGCCTGGAAATAGGACAGTGTTGTTTTTCTGACACGGTGCGGCTCATGAAGAGGCTCCTCAGTGTTGGTGTGTGGCCTCACATGTATGATGAGTATGTTGGATACAGATGGCTCTTCTTTGCAGCTACAGTCTCAGGGCGGATTACAGAGAGGATCTTGTGGGCGACTGCCTTACAGAGATGGTTGGAAACTAGTTGTTGCATGCTGGTAAAGGGACAATTTACCCCATGTCAGCCAAAGAGATGTCGCCAGGATTTAATGTTAGCAGTTAACCTTTCTGTAAACCACAGATATGTCCAAGGTCAACATTTGTTTCAAACGTGGTGCACCATGTGTCTGTTATGTGTTTACTAGCCACAACGGTGGACATCTTTAAGGACAACTGGGGATATTTTTAGCAGGAAGTCGGATCATCTACATCCCTTTTCCAAACCCTAACCAAATGCTTTTTATGCATAAACACAGAAAGTCCAACCTAAAGAAAAGTTCAGCTAACATTTATTCTGGCGATTGGTTAGCCATATCACCACACCATGTCGTAAGTACCACATGCATGTGCTAGGGGCTAGCTAAGTAGGCTAGCTAGCATTAGCCGAGGAGGACGCCATCAATGTTTACATTCTGTGCTAGCAGGAGTTCGAGTCTCCGGTCCATTAGTAGATGCAGACTTCCTTCTGTGCAGGAATACCATTGGCAGGCAAAGTTCGGTAGAAAGAAAATAGCTCAGACATGAAACTGCACACAAAACATTTATTTTTTGAGCACCGCAAACCGAGCGCCAGCTCTTTCCACGACACCATCTCTAGTCTCACTCAGCAACACACACCAAAACAATCTAGATGGGTAACTAACTCTACAGGTCAGACGAAAAATATGTATTTACAATCTTGTGGTTAACTGTCCCTTTATTACATTCTCTCCATCTATGCCGTGTGTACGTGAAGTCGCCAAAGTCACAACTGCCTTTTCTGGAGTCATGAATCATCCCCCCCTCTCTCCTAAACCACAGCACAGAGTGCCACTTCACATGGTGTTTGTTGTGAGCGCTTAATGTGGTCCATTTAAAGAGAAGATTAAGAATAATACAGTGGCAGCATGTGGCACCCTTTTCCCCACAGAAAGAACAAGAGTTGGTTGATGGAGATCACAACTGCGCCACATGTGGATCATTATGGAGAGCCAGGCGGGGACTGTTAAACGTTCTCTGCGCTCTCAGATTGAAGCTTTGAAGCGAGGCGGAGGGAAAATGCTGTCTAATCAAGGGCCTCGCAAAAACAAAAGCCACAATGCCTCAACTCTTAAGAAGACCATCTCCGACCTTAAGGAGCCAGATGGTTTGTGTTTGTTTGTTTCTATTGAAAGTAAACTAAATAGTGCAAGAATCACATGATAAGTCAGTCTGCAGTCATTTGTTTGTTTAGCGAGCACAAACTCCCGCTGGGGATTTTTTATTTTTTTTTAAAGACATATAAATCAACATTTTCTAGGTTTAATGAATGGAAATTCAGCACTGCAAACAGACTGTGAAGAGGGTTTTTTGAATTAAATCAAGATAAGTGTGCACGACTTTACCCAGGATTTGCTCTGGAGCCTGGAGTTTGGCGCGAGTCCACGCTGTAATTGTTTCACCATGCCGCCGCTCAATCGGCCGAGATAGCGTTCGGCGCTCCGTCTTATTTTAGCCCTCCAAAAAATGTCGAGGTTTTGACGAAAATCCCACTGTTATCATCACTGTTGTAGTCTGAGTAAGTGGAGCTTAACTGACAGTGTCTTCAATTTATTCCCCAAATGTTTCATTTCGTGTGTTGATGGAAGCTCTCTGGCAGTAATTCAGTCTAGGAATGGGCTCAATGACAGAGTACACTCGTTCAGTACAAAGAACTACGGTCCAAAGTGGTCCGAGTCCAAGTTTTGGTCCCGGAACATGGGTATGTTGTAATAATACACTTCAGATGTTATATTTAGGAAGCAACAATGTTTTAGTTTTCATTGTTTAATGTAAAAAGATACACTGCCTCCAGTGATGTCTGTCAGTGGCTGAGTTGCATTGTGGGTAACGTAGGCACCAGGTTTCGGAAAGCGAGAAGCCGGAATGTTTGGTTCTGCAGTATCGATGTCGATAATTTGTTTTTAAACTGTTGACAATGAGTCCAGCAGCGTCATAGGTTTGCAATGCCAGCCCAGTTCACTCCATTTCAAAACCTGGTGCCTACATTACCCATAATGCAACTCTGGAATGTATTTTATCTAAACTGTCCCAGCCCGAGTCTGTCAAACTCTATGGTCTAGTTTTTAATCTCCAGGCTCAAGTTGAGGTTGTCGAAGCTTCTCCGGAGCTACATGACAATAATTAATTAATCGTCGGCGTATCCCTTTAATAGTTACACAGTAGAACAGTATTTATAATCAATTTTAGGTGGATTTTAAGGCTTTATACCTAAAATAAGTCACTCACTGAGTCACTTTCAGCTTTTCTTCGGTCGAGGCCTTCCCCTCTGTAATCACGGCTCAGTCGCCTTCTTCTCGTTTGGCTTCAGGTTGCACGAGGAGACCGAGGATAAAAAGCGAGTTCAGGCTTTAATCAAAACCTGCGTGCTTTAGCTACGTTTTCAACTACTTGATTGTATCGCTGTCATCGCCGTTCCCATTCTACCTCTCATTTTTCTGTGACCGCCTCCCCGAAGCGGCCTTTTAACTTTCCGACGTGGAACTGGCTTCTTTTATTTTGACATCTGCGCGCTTCGACGCATTAGCTGAAACGTCGTGAGGGTACATCTGTGTAGTTTTGAGCAAATTAACACACAATGCAGTCCAGATGCAGAGGGAGCGTTCGCTATGAGTCAACGGGAATCCAGTGGATTAATATGAGTCAGTTCCTTTATACGTCTTCCATGTGAGCGCTGTGAGCTTTACGTCCCCGTCGACATAATCAAAGGAGTAATTTCAACCATCACCTGTAATTGTTACATCTTCCAATTAAAGCTTCTTATCTGACAGGTGGATCTTTTGTGATCATCAGTGGGCTTTTCTTAGCTTTGACGGACGCTGAATAACTTGCATACAGTCCCATATTGTGTCCGGGCACCAATTATCATAAATTGGGACGTTTTATTACAGAAAAGAGAGGAAATCTGTTGAATTATTATCAGGGAAATTGCTCTATTACAAGTCTGTGCTGTCGAGAGAGGATGTAAGTCAAACAATTATAGTTTTACAATTTATAGTAAATGGTTCGGCTCCAGTTTTTGAAGGAGATCTCAACGATTCAACAAAAGTATTTCTGTTGAAATAACAAAAGCAAAAGCAGAAGCAGAGAAATCCTTAATTTTACTCAAGTAACGGCGCGTTTCATTTGGTCGTCTGTTCCTTTAAGTTTTAGGAGAGAATCAGTTAGAGAGGAAGCAGATTATAATGCAGAAAAACTAAACAAAAAAGGTGCTTGGGGTGATTTAAACTATTAAAGTCGCAGTGTATTTTACTTTTTTAATCCTCTGAGTCATTTTAGGCAACAAAATATATTATTAAACTACAACACATCCTTTATTTTCTGTCTTATTCATGTCGAAACAGGATAATTGTTATCCAGATAATAAAACCCACATGAGTGAAAGTTACAGAACCGCAGAGCAGCTTGCTCATGATGGAGAGCTCCTTCCTGACTGTATCCATTACGGTGTTTGTCAGATAAAGGAGATTCCCCCGCTGGCTTACCCCGAGGTGACTCAACGCTCTCCGTGTCACACAAGGGAAGCGGCGTGTCGGCTAATTTTATCACACAATGCGTGCTGTTTGTCAGCGCGGCTCTGGTGACAAATGATTCCTTATCTTGAGGGCTGTTGTTTGTTGTTGCTGAGTAATGTCCCGGCCACTCGCGCTCTCGTCTCTGGAGCCTTCAGAGGCTTCAGCCGGCCCCTCTGTCAGCCGTCAGGAGCCTCGTTCACAGAGCAGCCGCGAGCACACAAAGCTGAAGGTGCACAACTTTCTCCGATTTCTGCACAATCTGTTTTTCTGCGTTTGCCGTTTCCTCTCCAACTCGAGCTGTTTCCAAACAGTTCGCTGCATGGTAGAGTAACAAAGAGAAAAACTACTTTCCTCTTTCGATGTCACAAATCCCACTCCTTTGTAAACGGTTTTGACCTTATTGCCAGCGAGGGACTGATGAAAGCGACGCGTGTTACTCACAGGGCCCCGTGTTTATTTGACTGCCATACTAGCATTAAGGCAAAGTAAACAGATCAGCTGCCCTCCAAGCTGCTTTCACAGCGCTGCAGGGAGAGAGGCGGACCTAACCTGGTAATAAATGCACCGCTGATTAATGCCGTTTAACGCTGATATAGAGAGGGATTAAATGCATTTTTATATTTCAGAATAATCAGCCTTTGCATCTGGAGAAAATGTGGAAAAACCGATGGCTGGGACGAGGCAGAGAAACATTAAAATCACATGTTTTGTGACCCGACAGATCCCGGAGGTTGTGGCCCTCGTAATTCATGCCATTGTTGGCTCCGCATCCTCTTCTTCTTCTTCTTCCTCTTCTTCTTCCTCTTCTTCTTCTTCTTCCTATTTCCTTTCGTCTTTTCCTCAACCCACTCACTTCACTTCATCCTTCGCTCTGCTCTGAAGCCAGCCAGTCTTATTGATTGTTTCTCCAGCCCGTTCTCAATCGACATCGCGCCAAATGCAGCAGCCTGGTCAGTGGCGCTGCACGTTTAAGCTTGACACTGTAGCATCACTTGTATATAAAGTATGAAGAGTCGGTGGTTAGTCTGAGTGTTTGGATGGGTCACGATCAGGACTTTTCCTCCGTAGACAAGTGTTCATGTCCCGTTTGTGACCACGAGTCAAGAGTGATTTGTTTTCCCCTTGAATTATGTCACATTTGTAAGTTATTGTATGTAAAGAACGATGTGTTATGTAGGGTCACGCCACACTAATGTATCAGTTCGTGCTTGTCTTTTAATTACACTCTCAGGTGTTTCGTTCTCTGGCGTAAAAGCTGACAGTCTATTAAAAGACGGATCGCTCTCGAGTGTCAAGAAACTGTAAATTCGAGACACCTTTTCACAAGATGTTGTGTTCGTGTTCGGGCTGATAATGCAACCCAGAGCAGCCTGCGGTGTAAAACGCCAGCCGGCCAAGACACACTTGCTGTTATAAGCATCTTCATTCAAAACTACGAAAATATTGAATATCACACAAACAACCGCTCCGTCGTTCTCTTGTAGAACACAGAACCCTAAAATTAGGGTCACAGAAAAAAGAGCAGGGCGGCACTATCAGACCGGGGGCGGAGGCCCTCTGACCTGCTTCACAGCTGTTTCTTGTTAGTGCTTTAAAACAAATTCCCAGAGTGAGATGGTTTCCACGCTGAATCCTGCCCTGAAGAAAGAGGCCAGACCAGAAGGGGGTTTGTAAGACCCCGCTGCTGTGTGTATGTGTGTGTGTGTGTGTGTGTGTATAAACAGCCGCGTCTTAACGTTTTATCTTATCGGGATAGATGACCTGCGAGCGCGGGGGCCTGCACTTAAGATGCTCTGCCCTGTGTTATGAACGCCACCAACAGTCGGCTGAGTCCTCAGAAAATCTCTCAGCCCTTAACTGAGCTTCAATAACACTCAGAGGAAGTTTACAGTAATTTAGTGAGAGTCGACCTTTGATTCAACTGTTCCTGAATATAAACAAACGGAAGGCTTATCTCGGGTCGGTGCATTACACAGAGTACGAAGGAGAGACTTCCACAACATGGCGGGGGGAAAATGTTTTTGACGGTTTATTCTCACCTGTCAGCGGACTTTTAAAATACTAAGAGTTGGTGTGCTTTGTAATGCAAACACAGGCGAGGGGAAGGCAGAGGGATGTTCTCCGTGTCCTGCCGTTGAGTCTGAAACGGGCCACATGTTCCTGGAGCTGCTGTAAACTTTGCTGCTATTAATGTCACGGAGGAACTAATGGATATCGGTTGTTTATTTAATCAAACCTCCACGCTGATAAACACTTTTAGGGACATTAATTATGCTAAAGGTCCCTCGAGAAGAACTTAGTCCACTTGTGTTGACGGTGTCTTCGCTGAGACCGCAGACACATCTAACGCGGCGGTTTGATGAGGACCAGGCCGGGTCCGCCGAGGAGATCCTCCCCAGCCTCACCGCCTGGGCCTGGAGAGACGTCTCCCCGGGGGGGCGCCTCACCTCAGCCTGACCTCCAGCTGAGACGGCTTTAGATTGATGCTCGCTGCCTCCTTCTCCCACACATTGTGTGCTGTTTTTGGGGGTATTTCCTCTGCCTTTCCCTTCTCTCGGTTTAAAAGAAGAAAGCCCTGCTAACAAGTCCGGGAGTCGGGGGGGACGGGGGCGAGTGCTGAGCTTGCGTTGAGGATGTCGTCATAGGGCGCTGAGGACGCTCTTTGTGTGAACTGGCAGCTTCTCCGTCAGCTGTGTCTGAGAGGTTAAAGGTCGAGCGGGGAGACAGAGGAAGGCTCTGAGTTCCCGCCGTTTGAAGTGATTTTGGCTTGATTGGTGCGTTTACACTTGCCGGAAACTGGCAAGCGATTGCAGCTCCGAGAGAATGTGGAACAGATTGATGAAGTCACAGATGACCGCTGCAGAAATCACAGAGAAAACTCAATAGTGTCAGTGGACTTAAAAAGGAAGTGTGAATGCAGTCTGCATCTCCCCCGTACTACAAAACTTCTCCTAACTTTCTTTTGAGTTATAATGACTTGATTTTCATTTTTTAATTTAGATGGGAACTCCCTAACTTGCATCGTCCTGAAGTTTATTCTTACCAACCCTACAACAAGAACAAACCCGGTGCATTAATTGCTCGATCAGGCCTACACCTGCGCTCTAAAGAGGCCGGGCGATAAATCAGACGTCTGCACGGGAAGCTGATTATCCTGACACCTCATCAGTCTTCACGGAGAGGCCCACCGCCTGCCACAGGGAGAGGCTCGCTAAGCCCGGCTACCTGTATGCTAACATCACACAGCCAGCCCTGCTAAATGCTAACGCTCAGGCGCGGGTGATGCATGGCGGTCATTAGGACGTGATCCCCCGGTGCTGCTGCTGCTGCTGCTGCTGCTGCTGCTGGACACCAGTGATTACACCAACACCTCTTGTAACTCTGAGACCCGAGTGAAGATTTTGTTGTTTGGCTTTTAGAAAAGTTCACTCAACTATAATCTCAGAAATGCTGAATTTTAAAGGGAAATCACTGACATTGACAGAAGAAAGACTCTCCTCAAGCCTTGCCGCTTCCCTTGGTACCTATTTTACACTGAATGGACGTTAGCTTCACCAGCTAATGGCAACCCAGGTGAGATAAGGTCGTGGTAGCACTCGGGCTTTAGAACAATTAGGAGAGGCGGTGCGGCACCTCGTGGCCCCGGTGATGGATCATGGATCATACTCGCGGTGGGTTCGTCGGGGTTGACTCTGAGACTGAGGAGTGATTGGCCGAGGCGCTCGTACAGATCTGACAGAGACTGATCGC
This sequence comes from Sparus aurata, assembly GCF_900880675.1. Lineage (NCBI taxonomy): Eukaryota > Metazoa > Chordata > Actinopteri > Spariformes > Sparidae > Sparus > Sparus aurata. The sequence goes on along the minus strand of NC_044195.1, from coordinate 32,912,327 downwards.
AGAGGGGGGGAGAGTCCAGCTGGGTCTGAGCGGGGACAGAAAAATGGAGGCAGCTACACAACCAGCACACAACACGTCCGAGGGGACGGATGAGGGCGACGTTGTAGCGAGATGTCAGCACAGGCGCGAGGCCCTCATGGTTACCCACCTGTTCAGATTGTGATCTGACACCGACAACCACACAGTTCGTCAGAAAACCACCACGAAAAAAGAGGTTATCGTTTGAAATCTTTTCTTTTAGCGTCTCTCAGCTTCTTGTTTTGGTTTAAAATCCCACAACTTTGGTCCAACTTTGATTTGAAATCACCGTTTACACTCGTTTACAGATGGTGAACAAATTGGAGACCAGAGCTGAAAAGAGTGTTGAGTGAGTGTGTATCAACAAGAGACAAGATAACCAGTTCACATTTCAGTACTTTAAATATAGGTTCTGCAGCCGACCCGACCGACAGTACCATCCCAAAGCATCAGTATTCTGAAGGACTTTGCTTTGGCTCGTGTCCCACAACTAACTTTCAGTTTTGGGCCTCCGAGGGGATAAAGTTTGGGCACCTCTGGCTGAAACGAAGCGACACAACCGCTAATCTGAGCATCCAACGTCAGTTTTGGGCGTTTCACAGTTGCGTGCACGTACTATAGAGGCGCATCCGTGCTGTTAAAGTGTTCAGGGTCAGTACTCAGCTCCCCCAGCTCCCGCACCACGGTCTCTTTACAGCGCTGACCCAAAACCTCTGGAAAACAACTGTGTCCGAGTCTCCGGGGAGCGAGCGTTTGATGTGTGTACATCCTAACATACGCAGACTTTTGCTCCAGTTCACAGGAACTAATGAATTTCCGCTCGAACCATCTCGTGTCACCACAGAGACCGATGGCCTAATCCACTTACCTTCGGCCCAAAATCCCACTATCAATAAAAAAGGTATCATTTTACGCTCCCTGAGGGCTGTTAAAAGTAAAGAGCCACTCTGTTAAGACTTCCTTTCATACATGGCGGCGGTTCCGTGCTCTCCTGTAAAGCCCGTAATCCCTCTGTCGCCATCACTCGCCCATGTACTGCCCTGGAGGGGAAGCGACGTCTTGCAAAACTAAACCTGCAGGTCTCATGTTGTGTGTGTAAGCGCAGGATTCCCGGATTAGGCTAAACATACACTTTTTTTATTAACCTTGGAGCACAACACTTGCCGTAGTGTGTTTTGTGCGTGTGTGTGTTTAAGAGAGGCATTTCTGTTCAACCTCAAAGTAGCACGTTTGTGTTTGTCTCAGTCGCTCTTGATGATTGCTTACCGAGAGTGAAACTGCAGAACAAATCAGTGTCTGTGTGTGTAATTGTGAGTGTGTGTGTGTGTGTGTGTGTGTGTGTGTGTATGCATGCTCATGAGCATTTGTGTATAGCCGTTGGCACAGCGCTGTGTAGTTAGGACGCGGGCCAACTTTTTCTGCTGGAATTTCCTGTCTGAATTGAGCACCCCCACCTCTCCTCGTCCTCCTCCTCCTCTGCTCTTCACTCCTCTCTCTCTCTCTCTCTCTCTCTGTGCCTTCCTCTCTCGGCCTTTTCTCTCAAAGCACGACAAAAGGCTTTTTTCTTTTTTTTCTCCCCCTCCCCGAAATTATTCCTGGCCTGGCCCCGGCCTCTCAGGGCATTATTATTATCGTTGAGTACTTCCTCGAAGACATGAGCCCACTCCACTCTGCACTTCAGCGTGGTCCTGGTCCGGGGCTTCATTTGGACATAATGAGAGAGAGAGAGAGCTCTTTCCTTCGTCTCTCTCTCTTTCTGAGTCATGAGACTCGGAGGGGCCTTTGTTAACATCGAACACCTGGCATTGTCTTTAGTGGGAGATCAAACCAGGGCTTTAAGATGCAAACTAAAAAGGGGAGAGAGAGAGAGAGGAGAAGACGTCGGGGCTCTAACCCTGCTGCTCGGCAGGATGTTTGGCACGTCTGGAGCCTCATTATGGGGGCGAGCGGGGCAAAGATACGTCGAGTCTTAAAACAAACACGTTATGAGAGATCAGAGCAGATACGGTGCCTGAAAACAACCAGTTAAAGGTTCCTGTGGGCTGGATTGATTTATGATATTAGATTACACCGACACAAAAGCCCCTCAGTGCGCGCTGCGCTTCAAAACGTTTGAGCGCTTTCCAAGATTTACTACCCGGACTAATGAGACTAACAGATTACACCATCACCTCGCTGAGTTAGCCACCCTTTACTAGGTAACTAATTCTGTTTCCTAACTTTTTGTCATCCTAACTTTAGTATACCGTTGGTATTTTAGGTGATCGTAACAGGAAAGAACGACAAACCTCAAAGTGAGACGAAAAAAAAGCAAAAAAAAATTGATTTCCTCCTTTTTTTCTCTATTTTCTGACATTATATAGACCAAATAATGTGTCGATTAATCAAGATAATACCAGGCAGATAATGACAATAATCATTACACCAGGGATTTACTTGCTTTTCATGTCCGCATACACATGATGGCTGCATCATGAATCAGGTGGTTTCCTCCAGTTGCGTGTTAGTATATCGGTAATCATGTGAAGAACTATGTTCAAGACCGGCTGGTTATCTGTGCAAATATGTGTTTAAAAAGCAAGTTTAAAGATACCGTGTTAAAAAAAGTTTCAAGAAGTCCAGTTTGAGCCATATATCCATGATTTTGGAGACATATCGGACACAAAAAGTGATTTTTACAAGCAAGGTGACCATTTTACACTCCGTCTCAAAGTCACATCGTGTTGTAAAAGTAGAGGCAAGTTGTTCTAATGTCAGTCGCTGTTTTGGAGATACAGTACGAGGCCCAGGGTGGAGTAACCCTGCATGCCGGCACACCCAAAGGACTCAGGACGGCGGTAAATCAAGAAACTGAGGCGTGTGAATCGCCCCGACCACGTACCTGTCCGTAGTTGTCCCTGCAGCCCGGGAAACAATGCAGCTGTCTGGGTGATGGAAGGGCCTGTTCAGCCCTTATCGCCCCCACATCCAGCAGCTCCAAGCAGGGAGAGGGAGGGGAGGGACTGAGGGGGGGGGATCAGCCTCCGGGGCTTCTGTTTGGATGTGTTTATTTCAGTGTTTGTGTTCTCACTAATGGGCCGATGGAAATTTAAGACCAGTCATGAATGCTTCTGCATCTGCCACTGTCCTGAGCAGGCATACGTTCATATAAGTTACTTTATAAGGAGTAAACTGAAACATAAAACTGCAGCACAGCACAAGTGCAATGCAAAGCAATGAGCAGATGAAACAAACCCGTCCTCGGTTTGACGGTTTAATTCACAAACTCTCCGTCTGGTCCAAAAGCAGCTCTGACTCCAGCACAAGCTGGCTGTCCATCAAAGTCTCGTCTCCTCGTCCCGTGCCCTCCCCGCCCCCCACCGGAGATGTGCCAGGCAGCACAAGCAGGGGGCACCTCGCAGACAAAGACCGAACTTCTGGCTCCACTTGTGAAACAAAGCTCAAACTCCTTTTCCCAGCTCTCACTCCCTCTCGCTCATTTACTGGGCGCCTCTTTTGGCTTTGTAACACACAAGTTGACTCGGAATTGGCCGCCTGTCTCGCGCACAAAGGCGAAGGGAGGTTCGCTGGCGGAGATCCAGCGGCCGGAGATCTTGATAGAAACACGAGGACGAGTGGAGACACCAGACGGAGTTTCTTACAACTCACTTTGGATCCACAGACAATTTTTAACTGGACATTTTTACTGCAATGCAAATCTGCCCTCCTAATCAAGATTAACTTTTAAAAGTCAGGTGTGGTTTTACAAATGTAAAATTCAACATAAATAACTATTCTGTTATAAGTTTAATAAAAAAAGTGAATGTTTTTATTTATTATTCCTCCTTCAACCTCACAGAAGAAGAAGAGGAAAGCAATAAGTGCAATCGCTTTCAAGATTACGATTGTTTAGTATGAGCGGGATGATAGTTTGATATTTAATGGCAAGAAAAATTAAGAAAATTGATTGATTTGATTACAAAACAATAGAAAAGCAAAGTAAACTCTACAATGTGCTGGTTTTTACATCTTTTTACATTTTTCTGTACAGATACTTGTTGAAAAAAAAGGCTCTGATTTAACTTCTTTACTCAAGTAAAAATAAGAGTACAGGCTCTGAAATGTGCTCGAAGTATACAAGTAAAAACCACTTTCTCCTCAGAATCTGCTCCGTCATCGTCGGCGGTGTCGTCTGGTTCAGTTTCATGTCACTTCCTTTGTCACCACACGCCTCCTTACTCATACTTTCTCCCAGTTCTCCCTCTCTGTCTGTTTCTGTCATGTAACGTAACGTAACAACTGATTTCATGGCGACGCATCAGTAACGGAGGCCCTGCAGTTGTCAAAAAAGGAAAAACAATCATTGTTCTTAAATTCCTCACGGTTCAGAGCCGCCCTCAGGTGAAACTCTCCTCTCCCAGTCGTGTGTAATCCCAGCGGAATTAACAAAGAACAAGATGGCACAACGATGATTACCCCAGTCATAGTAACAAAAGGCTCAATCAGGGTTAAGTAGCAGTAATGTCTGTCTTTGTAAACCGGCATCACCTAAAAACAACATGCAGCATTCTGCTGTAGCCCGCAGGCACGGAGTCCTGTTACGCCTTGTTTTCACTGCAGCGCGTCAGAAAACCCCCGAGGCTCCGACAGGAAGGTGTTCAAAAATGTCAGCTTTGACAAGAAAAGCCAGACTCACTGCACTTTATATGCAAATGTACAGTATTCAAAGATAAAATCAGCTCAGCGGCAGGTTTTGGATCTCATCGTCTCCTTACAAAATACAATATTTAGGTTTTTTGTTCATGTCTGTAAAACTACTATCAACAAAAAACACTTTCTGTACAGATGTTTCACATTAAAAGCTGTCCAGTGGCTGAATGAGCGTAATGAATCTCTTTCCTGGCAGGATTTTATTGTGAAAAATTATTAGGAAGTGTTTCATTGACGGCAGCTTAACAGCGATCAAAAGAAAAACTATAAAGTGGAATTGATCCAAAATGATGAAACTAGTATTTCTCTAAAAGTGGAACAATCCCAAGTTGCATTGTGGGTAGAAAAAAGAAAAGTAGTCTGTTGATTTATCATTGCACTCCCATTATAACACTGTTTAACTCATTATGAAGGGTTTAAAGACAAATGATCAAAACTGATTCAGAGATATCTTAATTTTCCTTCCAGGTGTTCTTCCTCGCTTTTACGGCCTGTTGCCTACATTACCCACAATACACCTCATCTTAACATGCAGCTTCCTCTTTATATTACTTCTCAAGCACAGTTTAATGTGTACAACTGGTGGAGTTGCCCTTTAAAATGGTACTCATTGCATACTGGCATCGCATTGGTGCTTTAAAAAAAGGCCGTTATCACTCCGTCCCAGTGGTCCTCTCTCGGATAGCGATAACGATCTGCTCTCCGTGAGCTTTGACCTTTAACCCCGGTGGTCTGCGCTCTCAGGTCATCCCGGGTTTACTCGACCGTACAGCCTGAGAATCCTAATGGCAACCAGGGATCAACCCAGGGGGATTAGCATCGCTCTGCGCTCTCCGTCTCTGACAACCAATGTGCTCTCAGGATACTTTTAAACTCATTTGGGTTTTTTTTTTTTCCTCTGTTTTTAGTTTCTTTCCCTCCGTCAAACATGCAAAACTGCAGAGAGAATTAGCCGGCTTCCTGTGTATGATTAAAGCTCTCCTCCTCCTCCTCCTGGTACAATAATGTCTCCTACTCAGCGGTTGTAATGACAGCAATTAATGAAGATCGGCTGTGTTGTCTTAATGAGACTTCCCTCGAGCCATCAGACCATTTATGGCAGGAAATGGCGGATTCGTGCATTCTTTGTCTGACACATAAAAACACATTCATTGTTGTGTAAACCCCGCTTTGGTCTCGTCGGATAGAGAGAGCCATTAATGAACGTACAGCTCTCGGGGCAAAAGCCACAGACAGTGTGGAAGGTTTCAATTACTGCTGGATTACGGGAACTGTAAAACGGTACAGTCGCGTCTCATGCTGCGTTCAAGGCACTAGTCAGGAACTATAATTCAGCCTCGGACATTATTTTAGAACAGCTCTAAGGAGTGTCTCATCGCTCGCTGTGTTTCTTGCTTATTTTCTGACCTTGTCTCTCTTCTTTTCTCTCGCAGGCGCCCACCACCTCTTCCCCACGTTTCACACACCCATCCCCATCGACATGAGACACCACGAGGGCCGGTACCATTATGAGCCGCACCCGCTCCACGCCATGCATGGGTGAGTACCGTCAGACGTCACGAGTTACTCTGAAATAACAAAAAAAAAAATATGATCTTCCCCAACAAAACAGGGGAACCACAGCCGGGCCGGTCATTTCCCAAACCCTGTTGTGCAACCAAGCATTTTTTCAAAATCCACAGAAACTCATATTGAATTCTAGCGGAAAACCCAAAGTTTCCAAAGATATGATGGCAAGTGACTCCCAAAACAACATGACTGTTGCAGCCAGACCCGTTTGGTTTGGTTTAAGAAAACATCGTGGTTTAGACTGAAGTAAGTGTAACTTTTATAACTAGTTCACAAGCGAGCGTATGTCTGTAACAATACGTAAACTAAAAGTTTTCACTGGTCTCCTTCTTCCCCTGACTTCCTCCTTTGCAGCTGTAACAGTAACGACAGCCACTTGAGGTCACCAACCAACAAAAAAAACATAAACATGGGTTGTAAAAAGCTGCTTTCATAGTCGACATATAGTCATTTTTCTGGACGGAGCACTTGTTGCTTCACTTGGTGATAAACCCTCATAATGTGCCAGAACAGAGGGTCAGTTGTTTTTTATATTCCCCTTGAAACCCTCAAAAAACAATTGTTATCCGTTCATATCCAAAAGAAACATGTCGAAAAGCAAACCCAGTCATTACAACATGAAAAATAAGGCTCAGTCCGACCCACAGGGATCGTTGTTTTTTTTTAATAATCTGGCATGTTGCAGCGAAACATTGTGGGATCAAACCTCAACTCAGATAAAGTTTGATCCACTTAGATTCTTTAATATTCTCTGCCAGGTCAGATTGGACCTGGAACACCACAGAGATAAGACCTGCAGAATCAAATCAAATGATAATATTTGGTTTTGTTGCGTTTATTAAGCTGTTTTTGAATCCTTGTTCCAACAGAGAAAATGACTCTATTTATGAGATATTTTGACTTGAAACGACTATAAAAGGCTGCAGAACAGTCCACAATCCCACTTGAAGTTTGGAGAAACTGTCTGTAAATAATGTATGAAAAGCAGAGGTGGCTCAATGTGATCTGTGAAGGTCAGCTGTCACTTCTCATTGCTTTCTCTTCTCGGCTTCTTCCCATTTACCGGCGCTGGAGGAGGACGGGCCGTCTCTCTCTGAGCCTCAGCGACCGAGCCAAGTTCAAATACATCAAAGCCAGACGAGATACACAGAGCGAGAGGGAGACGGAGATGAAGGGAGACAAGCCACATTAGCACAATACAACAGGCCGTTAACATTTCCTCTCCTATCTCGTCTCCTAACGCTGAAACGAGGAGCTCTGCCAAGAAACCCCGTCTCCGGTGAAACAACCTCACCGAGAGAAAGACGGCGTCGTAAGAAGCTCGTAGACGCTTCATTACATATTAAAAATGTGAACTCGCAGTATATTTGTTAGGATAAATAGGTTGCCGGTCCAGTTCTGCGCTTTTTCTTTTCAAACTCGTGTCCCGAGCTGACCTACAAAGAAACACTAATCTATTTTCTGACTTTATTAATGTGGCATTACCATAAAAGTCTGGCCTTTCCTCACACCGCCGGGCCTTTCTTGCGCTTATCTAAAATATTCGAAATCCAGCAAAGGGAACCCGAGAGTAAGATCAATAGAGGTTTTGTGAGAACTGTGCTGTTACATTTAAATTCAGCAAGATCAGGTGATACACAGCGGAGGCAGAGCTATTCATCACCTGCAAAGCGAGGGAGAGGAGCGGAGGAGGGGGGAAGTGTGGCCGTGCACCCGGCTTGTTTTGATTAATGTGATGTGACTCTGACAGAGTGCTCCCACTAATTCATCAACACCTTGATATAGCTGTCTTCTCCGCAGCATGCGCCAAATTCACCTAATTACGTGAGTGTCGTCCCGGGGAAATGGAGCAGGGTGCCGGCGCGGGGCGCTTGGTGGCAGCACTTCGTCAGAGGCCGCTCGCCGCGTGTCAGGGTTGTACTTCCTGTCTGCAGGACGGCGCTATACGGAGCGCCCGTCATCGCTGTTTGCGTGTAACATAACGAGGGCTGCGGGTCAGTCTGTCACAGCTGTCATAATGTAGATCCTGCAGTTCTTGCTGCTTTGTTATCTGCCTCACGCCCTGTGTGACAGTAAGAGAACAGACTGCGGTGTTCAGGAAACAACCGCAACCTTTTTTAATATTCATGTTTTATGTTTCTTATCACTACAGGCTGTTTGATTAAGCTGAAGTACAAAAAGTTTAGGGCGTTGGTGTTTCCTTGGCAGACTAGAAACTACTCCACAGACTGACCATGAACACCTTAATGAAAATAATAAAAATCAGTGCAGCAGAACCAAAGTTACCGTCTGTTTGATTTAAAGGGATATTCCGGTGTAAGAGAGATCAAGTTAGCAGACCGCTAATTTACGGAGTTTTATCAACCTCAGAAACGACCGCACGACAACAATACACTGCAGTAAATGGATCCAAATATAAACCGCCACCAAAAAGCCACAAATAATGCTCAGAACAGCACCAAACTTCAGCAACAGTACAAATAGGGTCTCAGCACATAGTCCGGGGCATCTAACCTCCGCTAGCTTAGCTGGATTTCTACTGAAAAGCTGACTAAATTTACCACTCTTCTGCAGCAGCTTCCTGTTGACGGGAAGTCCCGACGAGTCGATTACCGAGTGCAGTAGAGTTCCGCGGCTCATGGATGAAAATGTATGATTATGACTCCATGGAAAAGCAATCAAAGTTCATATGTGTCTTACCTGCCAGTTTATAACAGTTATTATCGAGAGCGGACAGGGAAAAGAACGGAATTGAGCATTTCTAACCGCACTCGGTAATCGTCGCGTCGGGACTTCCCCGACCCGGAAGCTGATGGAGGAGAGTTGAACTCTGTTTTTAGCTTCAGAATAGAAATCCAGCTAAGCTAGCAGAGGTTAGATGCCCCGGACTATGTGCTGAGACCCTATTTGTACTGTTGCTGAAGTTTGGTGCTGTTCTGAGCATTATTTGTGGCTTTTTGGTGGCGGTTTATATTTGGATCCATTTACTGCAGTGTATTGCTGTCGTGCGGTCGTTTCTGAGGTTGATAAAACTCCGTAAATTAGCGGTCTGCTAACTTGATCTCTCGAGAGGGAGTCTAACACAGTTTCACGGTGATTTAGACCATGGATTAAACTTACACCGGAATATCCCTTTAATGCCATATTCAACCCCAACAACAGAGATATGTCTTACAGACGTCCATAGAAAAAAGTTGTGAAGTCGAATGTCGAAGTCTCGCCAACGTAACTTCTATTTAACGTCCTGACGAAGTTGGCAGCGTAAAATCTAAAAAGTGACCACCAACAGGTCCGGGTTTGGTTCTGGTATGCTGGTAGTGGCTCAGCAGCCTCAAACCACCCCCAAAAATGAGCCTGCAGATCTCTGGTAAACTCTGGTTAAGCATTTTTTTTTCCTTTTTCAAACTTATGTGCAGCTCAAACAAAAAGCCACAAAAAGTCTTTGTACAACTCTGAAGATCTGTAAACAGGCTGTGATGTGTGAAGACAGAGCGTGGCGCTCCTCTGCAGGCTTCAGTAACCTTACACGATGTCATCTCTGCGACATACGGCCCGACGGCGCCGAAAGCCAAAAATGTTGATAGCTGATCCAAATGGTCAGACTCAAAGGCGGAGAAAACAGCTTGCTGTCACGGCCTCCTGCTGGCTGCGTCACATTTTCTCAGTGATTTCTCGCTAAGTGTTGGTTGTACTTGGTGATAAACAAAAAGAAAATGTGTTTGATGGCTGCATAAAAGGAAAGCTGCAACTACCATCCTCCTTCATAGAGCTCAACAGTGACAGTAGACTTTTTGATCAGCTCCAATTCTGTCAGCGAATTCTCCATTTTTCATTTTTCTTCAAATAAAGCTGATGTCATACTGATTTGCAGCTTCTACAGGAGCGTGTAGCATCTTCATCTCGTAGCTCGTGGTGAGTTTATCTTGCATTTTCACTTCCAGTTGCTCCCTGTTGGGCTCTTCTCTAAAGATGTGACAACAAAGGTTTGAATGGACAATTTAGTCGTGAAATGAATCAAATGAATATGCATTACCAGGGTCACAGCGCGAGTACATCATGCATCACTGCGTACGCCATCTTTCAGCACATTTCCAAGTTAAAAGTAGAAACCTTCCGGCTGCGGTCTCCCTGCCTTTCACAGATTTAGCATTCCAGAGAGCAGAAACATGCTGTATTCGAGCTGAAGCACATTAGGAAGAGCCTCTTGTCGGGGTGACAGTAGAACTTGGACTTTAAGACAGCACTTATGTGCGGCATATTGTGGAGTCGGGCATCGCCTGGACAAACCCACAAGCCAGGAAAGCCAGCCGGCGTGCCAGCATGTTTGACCGGGTAATTAGCATCCGAAATCCAGCCTTCCGTTCCCAGAACCTCAACGACAACGCAACGGATGAGAAAAACAGATCCCCCGCTCATTCCACAACCCGTATTTATGCTTTTTGGGAAGCAGTCGGGGGGCAAATTGCAGCGCTGAAAAGTTGAAATATGTCCAAGGTTTTTGTGTGGCAGAGCTGTGGCTTACACCGCCCCTGTACACAAACAGATGTGGTCCCTCTCAGCAGGCAATCAGCCTGTTCAAGGCCCGGAGCCCCACACAGCACGGAATGTGTTGATTAAATACAGTTTACAGATCAGCCATTTGGGTTGATGTTGTTTTTTTTCCCTTCATTGTTTTGGTTTGGTTAACATGGAAAGGAGAAGGGAGGGGAGATGAGAGAGGAGGTGGGAGGTAGAATAGAAAGGGGGGGCATATTTTGACTCCGGTTCCGACCCGTTTGGCTGTCCGTGGTTTTGACAGACATGTTGTTATCTTGCGTTGTTGTCGGGTTGGCTCCGGCCGCGGCGCATCGTCACGGCTAATGTTTGAATTTGGATGCTCCCCTGAGTTACGGCCAGGAATGCGCCGCCGAGAAGACAAGGGAGCCGTCAATCAAAAGACTGCAAAGTTGCAAATCAATAGCCGGGAGGTTTCAAGCTTTATCGCACGGTCTCAACGTAATTTTCCTGCGCTGGAAAAAAGACTAAATGGTATGTGACAGCGAGGGAGCCGAATAATGGATAATTACCCTGTGTTTAATCCTGTCTCATTTAAGTAAATTATCCCATCGTCTGACTTAGTTCTACTGGGCCTCTCCTTTGTACACAGGCCTCGCTGCTCGGGCAGTACAGTATCAAGTTGTGTCCAAAATCCTCAGCATCCTGATCAGGGCCCCAAAAACAACCGAGGCAGGATCTTAGCGCGTCCCCTGTGGGGCGGCGTGGTGATTTATCTTGATCGCCTTGGCTGCCCAGAAGTACAGAAGGGAGTGTGTCACATCATAATTCATCCCACCCTGAGCCAGTAGGGAAAATGCCAGAGAGGCAAATTCTGACTTGTTGGTCAGCCAGGAGGGCAGCGGAGGCAGGCGGACGGACAGAAAGGGAGCTTGAAGCTGGAGCGTGGCTCCAACGCCTCGCCTTGAAAAACGGGTTACGCGGGCAGCGACTCGTGGCAGCTGAAGATGGATCGTTCTCACAGTCGTCGCTTGCAGAAAGACCCATTCAAACTTTGAGAATTCGCGCTATGGTAAAACTAGATTGTTGGACTTTCATCTCTGAGGCAGCTGATAAGTCTTCTGAGGCCAGTTGGCGACAGGGAATGCAGTACCGAGGTGGTTTTCTTGTCAGGGTGTTTCTGAGTCAGCACAAAAATGACAGCTAACTAGCTACGGGAGCTATATTTAGCAGCAGTTAGTGGCTACTTTAGCAGCAAAGCTACGGGTATCTGTCCATCAGGAAACACCGTAAATCACCTTGGCACTTTAACTGGCCTCTGTCGTTTTCAGAGCCCCCGATCCAGAGGAGTTCACCGGGAGGCTGCTAGTTAGACGACGAAGTAAAGCCACCTCTCCAGAGCTGAGGGGCAGAACAGCTGACAGTGTTTTCTACACAAAACAAGAATCCAGTTTCATCCAAATCAGAGAATGAAGTTATAAAGTTGTTATAAAGTTGTGCTTTTGAATGACCCCTAGAAACACTCGCAGATGAGTCATCAGCATTTTATTGTGTCCAGGAAAACAGAATTAATAATACAGAGGAAACAACAGTTTTTTGCCATTGTCAAGCATATAAGTGAGATATAGAGCAAGACGTATGTGATCAGGACAAAACATTGATTTTGACCTTATGGGGAGATGATTCAAATGCACTAGAGTCCTTCAAACCTGTCTAAGGGCAAAGGGGAACACATCATGATGAATTGTAGGAACCAGCACACTTTCTGACAGTTTCTCCACAAAGGTTATTCCTGCTGTTGCTCTTGTTTGTACACTTTTACAGAAATCCTTGTGGGAAAGCTTGAGAGTTAAACACAAACCCATCCTTATTCTCACCCCTGCACACATGGCCAGTCGCTGGGGAAAAAAAAAAGCTTGCCTGATTGAAGATTTTGGGGGTTTTTTAAAGAGCGATTACGGACGCAGCCCCCTGAAAAAGATGTCAGGACGGCAAATGTCGTCCAATCGTCCTCCATAAACCAAAAAACTTTGCCTGAACTCTTACTGCGTTGGCTGGAATCCATTTCTCTGCATCTCACTACTAATCATGGTGCAATCTTGCCCCCGCCAGCGATCTAATGTACATGCTCTCTGGTATGCACTTACTCACAGGGTTACTCATATGCTCGACAAGCTGTGCCATGTCCAAATCACTTTTTCTCACAGCATAGTTTTAACAATGGAACAACAGAGGAGCATGTAATCACACAGTGCAGAACACAGAGACAAACAGCAATTACCTCGTTGAAAGCATGTCATCTACTGACTCGTGACGGCTTCCCGTCCCTCCGTCTACACAGATTTCTCCTCAAGAGTCTCACAAGGACAAACTTTTCTGCCACTTTTATTTGGACGAATTAGGAAATTCTGATCCGTATTTTTACCATTTCTCAGTTTCAACACACTGCAGTCGCCACCCGTAGTGTTCAGGTATGATGTAAGTTTCTTTAAATGGCTCTCCCAAGAGCTTCCCCACTCAAGCCTCTGGAAAACACACTTCAAGTAACATCTTGTCAGAAAGAGGGTGGATCGACAAGGCTTCAATAATGTAACCTGCCAAACAGGACTGTTATTTGCAGCCTCCTGACAGGCAGCAGCAGTAAATTTCACCTTATTATCGCGGCCTCGTGCACTCTCCTGGTCGTTTTGAGTGATTTACAGCGGCTGCAGCGATGTGTGTCGACACGCCGATGTTTGTTGATGGATATAGGATTTAAAGTGAGATGTTGCAGAATGGTTTTGGTCGAGTGGTCGTGTTGATTTCAGTTTATTTCAAACAAGATCAAACGTGAAGTTCTGATTATACTCACGATCGTAACACAGTGGTCTTATCGACAGCCTCATCGGACTAATTGGGAAGGTATTTTTTTAATTTGTTTCAAAGTCTGTGGCTGGAGATGTTCCTATGGGCTTTTATTGTCAACAAATACAGTGAGACTATACTGTGCTAACAGGCTCGTTGCTCTGTGCCATAGAGCTTCATTAAACTGTTGCATCGACATTTTACGACTTTTCTATGAACACAAACACAATACAGTGGCGTTTATTTTGACTAGATCTTACAAACGCTGTCCTGCTGCCAAAAATACTCCCCAGAGCACCAAATGTGTATAAATCTGCAGGTGAAAATAGTCCCAAAAAACACAAATTACTTCTGTCTGGTGAGTAAATTTCAACCCAAGGATGAATGCCAGAATAAATGCTAGCTAAGTACATTTCTGCAAAAGTGCAACGCTGCAGAGAACCCTAAAAGTATTGAGAGATATCTGCGTCTTTTAATGGGACTTGATGACAAAATAATTATACAAATATACATTATAATGATTCCAGCCATACCCGTTAAAGATGCATGAAAAACACCTGAACTCTACACACCTCTTATGCACGTTCACGCCTTGGAGTAGGGTGTCCTGATTCTTGTTGGGAAAGCAGAGTAGGGTGAAGCTTTGGGGGCTACATGACCACATTTTGAAGTACTTAAATGTTGCATTCCCCCCTTTATATGTCATATATGACGCTCCCAAAATGTAAATAAAGTCCAGCAGTGAAGTTGTAGTTGGTGCCGCTCTGCTGCAGACTCGGACTGTTGGTGTTAGCACAAAAAGCACTGCTAGCAGCTTTAATGATGACTTGATGAAGCCTGAAGTTGTGAATGAATTGCTAATGTACACGCTGTTTTTATCTCCATCAGATAAATGGCAAATGAACTGTGATAATATCAGAACACAAGGCCGTCGTTTGCACGAGTAATGTATGACGATACAAAATGTTAGAACCGCAAATTATTTTCTCAAAACTTAAATGAAATCTGGCACCAATTCGGATCCATTATTAAATCACCGTCAGTTCAGGATAGACGGAAAACAGGAACCATTACAGTCTAGATTGTGCGATATCTTGAGGCTTCAGCGACACAGTGGGAATCCCGGGGTGTGATTACTTCGAGGAGCTTTGAGTCTGATAAGAGAGGGAGCCAACACGAGTGCCAGCTTACCCAGGTATCCCTCAGTGAAGCACTAATCTGACCAGGCACTGCCAAAGCTCTCTGTATGCCGCTTCGAGGCGGACCGAGAGAAGCGTGTTTTTGTGTATGGAGCGTCTGTTTCTTCTCACTTCTCCCCTCCCGCCCAGAACAGAGGGCTCTTTATGGCTGTTTGCAGGGGGAAGAGTGGGCCTGACGGCAGAAAGTTGGCCCTCGGACAAGGCCAGCAGTCTGCAGGCGCTTACTGGAAATGGAGCGAGGGCCGACGCTCTGGGTTGGTTGGCTCGGCCCGAGTTGGGCAGGGCCAGGCCCGGAGCAGGTTGGCGTCCGCACAGAGACGGTGAATGAGAGTCTGAGCAGGGAAACTCTGGAGGGGGGGGGGTTGGTTCTGCCAAGGATTCTTGCTCGGTCTCAGGCCCACCTTTCATAGCCGGAGCCAGAAACTACAACCTGGACCGGTCACACTCATTTTATCATCAGAGTCAAACGATTTGACAACGCTGACTTGATTCCTTTCAGACGTAGAGCGGCGACGATTAAGAGGATTAATCTCCCACAATTTGGTTACTCAATAAATCATTTCAGTCGTTTGAAGCCAAGAATGTCGAAACTTTTGCTGCTTTTCTTGATCATTTATGACAGTAAATAAAGAGTCATGTGGTTGCAGACTGTCTGTCGGACATGAGAAGCAATTTTGCAAAATTTTGGGACAATTTATTAACATCTCAGCAATTTAAATTTGAAAACAATCTGCAAATTAATCGTCAGTGGAAAGAATTATTAGTTATTTTAGATATTAATTGATTAGTTCTCATCTATCAAATTAATCTCCAAGGATTTCGATAAGCGATTACTCATTTTGAGCCTTTTTTTTAAGAATAAAAAGTCCAAATTCTGTAAAGCCAGCTTCTTAAATGTGAGTGCTTCCTGTTTTCTTTCCTCCTCTTTGACGATAAACTGAATATCTTTTGGTTCTGGACAAAACAAGACTTTGAGGCGTCATTTTGGGACATTTTTCAACATGTTCTGACACTTTACTGACCAAACAGCTCTTAAAAATAATCCACAATGGAAAAATAATCGTTAGCTGCGGCCTTTTCCTTTCAGATTATCTATTCCTCACGCCCTTTTCTCACACATACACATACATGCTGTGTACCCAGCATGCAGTAAATGCTGCCAAGAGTCAAAACCACACATATAAACACTCGCGTGTTCGCAGCCGCCGCGGAGCTGCTAAAGTGTCAGATTTAAAGCATTTTGCTCTCAGACGCTCATAAAGACAACAATTCTGTTATTTTTATTACATTGTAGTGGCGTGCACGAGTGTCGCTGTGGTCATTTTTTATTATTTTATTTTTTTGTTGCTCAGGATTATGAGCCAGATTGAAGCGACACGAGACGTTTGTGATGTTTGACAGATTCTGGTGCAGCAAAGATAAACTCTCTGCATTTATAATAAAAATGTTGAGCTGACGGTGACGCGACCTCAGACTTGAATTCCTCTCTGAAAGGAGGCCGAACACTTTACTCACTCGTTACTCACTCGCATTGTGAAAGATCCTCCTCGGCCCCCACCGACGGTGTTACAGTGAGTCAGTCGTCTGGTCATTTCTGATAAAAGGAGGACATGTTTGCCTTTTAAAGGTTCCGCTAATCCCCATTTAGCTCAACCCTCTCCCCTTCCTGGCTTTAGAGAGATGGACTGGTTAGTTTGAGCTGCTTCCATCTGATACTTGTTGTATGAGCACATTATCCAGTTTCATCAACACGGTGACTGATGATGTCTCATTTCCTCGTTCATCCTCAATCGTTCGTTTTACATAATAATGAAATATCAGATGTATCCAGTTAGTTAAAGGGGAAACTAGTATTTTCAAACCTGTATATGTCCTATATTTACATGTTGGGGTGTGAATGATTCATATTTCCTGAAAGTTTAGGTAATCTTTTGGGGCGACCGTCAAAGTTATGTCCGCTAAAAGTGCCTGTTTTTGTCACTGACAGGCTGAAGTTGTTATTGTAAGTGTCGGAAATTATTCCTATGAAGTGTCATCAGAGGAGTAGTCTGTACAATCTAGTGAGAGTTCATGAAAGTCAAGGAAGTGTGAGTCAGAGTTGGAAGCTTATCAGTGAAACCGCACACAGGACTTTATTTTTAAAGTCACGGCTTTAAAAGCAAAACTGTTTCTTGTGCAGAAAAGATCGAAGAATTGTAACTTTGCCGGTTGCAGGTGATCCACTGGAGCGATTCGGAAGCTTTTACTAAATTTATTAATTCACACTCCAAAACATGTCAAACAATAGAGCCCAGGTTTGAAAATACTAGAATTCCCCTTTAATATTTCCATCAATATCAAACACTTCCTCTTACAGACGTGTCTGAGCCTCTCCTGTCTTATAAAAGTGTCATCTTCTGGGCATGGTTTTCTCCCTCTTCACCTCACAGTTTCAGCTCTTGTCATTCAGCCCTTTTCTCCTCTTAGTCATCGTTCCTCGAGCTTCGGTGTCTTTTGAGGGCTGAGTTTCCTCCAGGTGTTCCTACCACACACCGAGGGGAGCGACGGGCTGCTTATCAGAGCCGAAGCGCACGAGGTCGACATAAGTACTAGTGCCCCTTCAAAAGGGTTGCGCCACCGCCAGCGGCCAGCAGACGTTTTTATCTCAAGTTCAGCCCCTTTGGGGTTATTTTGAGAATTACAACACCCACTCGTCTGTGTTTCTGCAAGAAGAGCCGCCTGTTACCTGCCAGAGATGACAAATTTTCCTGTAAAGCCTGATGTGACCGGCAGGCTGTCGGAGAGCCCTCAGACGACTGAGAGACGACTTCTTCTCTTGCCAAAGTTGGCTGAAGGCAGCTACTTAAAGTCGGGAGCATCCGGTTGCGCTCTCTTATCACACACACACCTTATAATACCTGGTGGGGAGACAGACCCTGTAGGTTTGCCCACCCAAACAGAATCAAAAATAATAATACTCCTCCTGGTAGCCTCGCAGAGGAAAAGCCCTCGGTCTCGACATGTCTGTAGCTCCGGGGCTTAATAGAAGAAGGCGAACAAAAGGGGATTATTATGTATTAGCTGTGGGACAGGGGAGGGGAAAGGGTGTAAGTGGATTGAGACGGCAGACACTTTTGTGGAATAACAGAAGTTAAGGCTTGTCTGCGAACATACCAGTGCAGATCACTCATGATGATAAGCGAGCACAATGCAAGTAATCAAATTAACAGGCCGTCTCCACTCGCTCCATCGCCATCTATGTTTTTTGTCTATGATGCTCATCCTCCTCCCTTCACTTCATTTTCCATCTTTCTTTTACTGAACTAAACATGTATTTTTTCTTCCTCTCCGCAGACCTCCAGGACTGACGGGCAGTCCAGTCATCTCAGATATTTCCCTCATCCGTCTGTCGCCCCACGCGCCGCCCGGGTCGGGTGAATCACCGTTCAGCCCTCCGCACCCCTACGTCAGCCCCCACATGGAGCACTATCTGCGCTCGGTGCACAGCAGCCCAACGCTCTCCATGATCTCAGCGGCCCGAGGACTGAGTCCTGCTGAGGGTAAGATTCAAACGCTGCACGTAACCCTCCGCCAACTTTAACTTTAAAAAGGTTTTTCTGGAGCCTATTTGACGATTTTAAAGTTCATTTAAAGTTCAGATGATCGTGCAAATGTTCCCACTTGAGTAACACGGAGTTATGTGGCAGTTTTTAAACAGAACTTGAGACTGTTTGACTTCACTGCCTCCGTGTTTTTATGTTTGCTCAACATGAAAAGTCAAATTTCTCCCTTCTCTTTTTTTTTCATAACGCTGGTTTGCAGCCATCCTAGTGGAATCATTCTGGAAGATAATTTTCTTGCACAAATTCTGACTGGCCGGTAACAAACGTATCAGACTCTACACTTTCCTTGATCGTGTTTTCTCCTCACACTTATATCAATCCAAAAGCTCTAACCCAGGTTGTATTCATGTCCTGACATCAGTATAAAGTCAGAACTGGTCTCTCTTCATCTCCAATCCTTTATAATCCACATACAGAAGAGTATATTCATCCTTTGTCTGTTACACCTGTAGACAAATACAGTGCATCAACATGACTTACCTGTGACAAACCCCGTCATAAAACACGAGACGCTTCTCACTCACTTGTAACTTCAAATGCCCCAGCACATGTGTTCATCCATAAACACTCTCAGTGAAGTCAGGTTACCGTCACCGTCGTGCATTTTGCAGGGTGGAAACTCTCCGTCCTCTGATGATGTATGAATGCAGCGTACACAATCCGAGGAATAAACTGAAAGTGATGTGGAAAGTCTGTCGCTGCAGCTGCTCCGACCAGTTAACATTAAGGAGGTGAGATTAGAGTTGAGCGGGTTTAGAATTTATGTGTCCTGTTCACCATAAACCGACTCTGTCTGCTCGGCTGCAGACAGTTTACACAGTCGCTAATTTAACCGTCGGTGATAATTAGTCTCGCACCTTATACATTCCCCTACGTACGGCACTGAAGCACATCGAAGTGTTTTTGCATGTGTGTGCATGCTGGTGATTTGCAGGCGTATATATCAAACGTATTCTTAGCTTTCTCGCTCATGTGTATTGAATGTTTGGGGCAGACACAAACAAAACCCTGCCCCTGTTCAAGCAACAAAGTTGGAGTAGTAAGGAGCCACAGCGCTTCAGCCGGCAACGATAAATCACCAAGCACGCGCTGCTGGCAAGCAATGCCCCCACCACCACCACCGCCACCGCCACAACTCGACCACCTCCACCTTTCAAGAGAAGCAATGCAGAAGAGATGCTGTCACTGATAAAGTGGCAGGGAAGTATGGCACCAAATGGAGGACAGCCTGCAGCTCTGCAGAACATAAATAAAGTCTGTGGAGGCAGAGCGCTCAGCGAAGCGTATGTAAACCTCTGATAGGGATACCTGAGTGCCAGGCATGTGTTGAAGGTTGTTTGTGAAACCTCAACCGCTCGAGGAATACTAAATAAATTACCACGATCCGCGAGAGCGACGCCGAGTTAATTTTGATTTATTTCAACCAGATTTCACCGCCTGGCAGGTTCAGTGATGTTCACAGCTTCACCTTCAGCACTCAAATACTACACTTAAATACAATTAATAGGAACTTTTACTGTAGTTGAGGATTTCCATATCAAGGTGCTTTAACTTCACATGTTGCACCATCATCATCAGGTCAGCATTTTTACATCACATTCCCATCATCAGCCTCGTGCACACTTTGTGTTTAAGAAGATGGTTAACACGGTAAAATCAGCATGTTAGCATTGCCACTGATGTTAGCATAATGCTCAAACCATCTCTGCACCCCACAGAGCCACTAGCATGAGAAGCTGTGTCTGAAACCACCCCTGTTTAACGAATAGTGACCTCAAAAGTGAGTAGAAAGCGTCCGTAACATGGACCGTTTCACTGCAGTCCATTAAAACTGGAAAAACATGGCTGCTGCTTCTCCCCGGCGTAACCTTTTGTGTGCGGTTCTATCGGGACCAGTGGAAGTGTAGTGTCCCATCGCTCTGTGTTCATAAGCGAGGTCACACATGCACCAACACACTGACACAAAACGCAGCTCTTGCGGAGGAGGTAACGTGATCTGGCAGCCGTGGAGAAACCAAAGGAATATGGCCGGGTCGCTGCTGCTGGAGCCCAAAACGCGCTGCCTGTGGACTGTTACTGCAGCCATGGCCTAATAGGTTCTGATGGATCCAGATTTTTTGTTTAGTGTGTGTGTGCAGAAGGTGAAGGGGAGGCCGTGGTTTTGCTCCCCCCCCCCCCCCCCTTCGATATCCCACTTGGCCCCCGCCCAGTGATCCCAACCCCCATTTTTCCACCAGCATGCATATTAATCCACCCCTGTCCCCACCGCTCACCCTCACCCAACACCGGGGGAGGAAAAGGGAGGAGAAAGGGCAGGAAATGGAGGAGAAAGGGGGACACAGGCACAGTCCAATCCATCTCTCACTCTTATGGTTTCTGACACTTTTAAATGTGGCTTTACTGGGTGCAGGTGTTAACACATTTTACGTCAATATTACCCTTTGCACACGCGGCGTTTAAGGCTTCCTCAGCATTATGAGTGCATGTGTGTGTGTGTGTTTGCACCTGCACACTGTGTTGGACTTCAGCCTGTCAGACTTAACACACACACACACACACACACACACACACACACACACACACACACACACACACACACACAGAGAACAGCAGAGGAGTGCAGGAATGTGGTGTTCCTTCTCTCTGTACCCCCTCCTCCTCCTCCTCCTCCTCCTCCCATCGCTCCCTCTGCTTCCTTTTACTCCCTAGAGATATTTTCCCATAACCCAGCGAGCCTCAAAGACATCAGACATCTTTTATCAAAAGCCTCTCGCCCCGGGGCATGCACGCAAGCACAAATCTTCAAATCTGTGAAGCAGGGCACTCTTCTCCTTTGTTGAGTCCTTCTCACAACCTTTTCTGGTCTTCTTTTTGTCGTTCTGTCTCTGGATGTATCACACGTTTCACGGCCGGAAAAATGAAATCAGAATGTGTCGAGCGTCACTTCGTGGTTCGTGACCGCTGATCGTGTAAAATAAAGTAAAGCCAATGCAGAAGTGGCTTTAAGCTGCAGTCTTTCTAGTGGCCAGTAGGGGAGCACTCCACTGGTTGCAAAAAGAGGCTGATGTGTGTAAGCTTATGAGAAAATGACCCTACTTCTTGTTTCTGGTGAGTTTATGGTCTCAATCTTCAGACCTACACAGAATTAACTCCTCCTCTTGCTCCCATTCTTCTGCAGTGACCCACGAGCACCTGAAGGACCGCGCCCTGTTCAGCCTCCCTCCTCCACCTCCAGGAGCCAACCCCACCGAGTACTACCACCTGATGGCCAGCGCCAGCCAGCGGAGCCCCTACGGTGACCTGCTGATGCAGAGCAGCGCGGCGGCGGCGGCTGCGGCGGCGGCGGCGGCTGCGGCCCATCTACCAGATTACATCAGCCCCGTTGACGGTGAGGATGAGACTCATTCCTGTGTTTGTCTTTCGACGTACAAAAATACAATTTAAGATGTTTTCTTGAACACGATCTGTCCGGGCGATCATTCATTAACGCTGAAACACACGCATGTCTTTCATCCCTGGCAGCCAAACTTTACAGCCATCTTGCTCTTTGTTCTCGGCACCGGGCGTGTTGATACCGTCCTCTTATTCTTTCTCTTTCATGGAAGAGTTCCCCACATCAAAGCTCCTGCAGCTTAGACGTAGCATGGGGGCCACGGCTAGTTGAGTGTTGAGGGTGCATTAACGCTAAAAGCCCCAAGGCCAGGAGCTCATAAAAACACGTGTAACCTCGGAGTCTCTCATTCTGACGGCGTTTCAGGTGTGTAGGTGCTGTTATTAAGAGTAACGTCCCACAAAATAGATCCAGGGTGACCATAAAAGGGCAGCGTGGAGAGAATTGGCCATGTTACATGTTCGACATGTTCTCACTCCCAAAGGGTCGAATACAGCAGCTTGGTCAGTGGCCTTAAGCTTCAAACTGTGAGACTGCCCCTCCAGAGAGCTCTGCAGGAAAGACTTCAGACTTTCAAAATAAAGCCTGCTGACAAACAGTTGACATATTAGGACATGTAATAACTTCTGGACTGTTACGTAACAGTTTGGTTGAAGCCCTAAACAGTCATGAGTCAAACATATTGTTTCTTCCTTTCTCTCTTTCTGTGATAACAAGTTATTTGTTTCATCATCACAGAATAACAAATGTTGTCCCGAGATAACGAGACAACGTTCTCGAGAGATCTCAAGAAAACAAACTGTGTTCATGTCGTCACAAGAAGATAAATGTGGGTTTCCAGAGATAACGAGATAATTAAGTAATCATGAGAAAATGACCATGACATGCACACTCGTCTGTGACATCACCGCATTAACTTTTTATGAATTTTCGCCCATTTGTAATCATTATTTCTTAATCAAACGTTCTTAGATTACATCAGTTCATCAACAAGGATTAAGAGGGAACAACCTTTTGTTTTTTCTTGTGATGCCAGATTCATTCATCTCGATTTCTCGGGGTAACGAAGCTTGATTTTGTGTTTTAGATCCCAAGAAAACGTTCTCGTTATCTCGTGATTATGACAAATAACTCGTTATCTCAAGAAAACAATTAAATGATATGTTCAACCCATGATCGCTTAGGGCTTCCGTAGTGGGGCGGACCGGGTTAGGTTTAGGAAAAGATCACACTCAAGGTTGAAATAATATTCTGCCCCGCTAGATACGTAAAGTATTGGCCAATATACACCCTGTTTTTGCGACGATCCCCTCTTTTTCTCAGATCTTTGTACTGCGTTCGTTCAAGAAATGGCGCTGGATGAGAAACTTCAGTGTCAAACTGACCAGTGTGAGCGAGAACGGGCTTCTCTCTCTGGTCCAGGCAGGGATTAACCTTGTGGGCTGCACACGGTGTCCACTTAAAGGCGGGGATGAGGCAGCTTTACACCAACACACATGCACAAATACACACAGCAGCGCACACAAAAAAAAAAATTTAACAGCCGGGTAAATAGGCAGGCAAATGCTCACAAACTGGTACACGTGTTTGCACACAAACTCACAGAGACCGGCCTGTTCTCTCATGCCAGTTAGAGCCTCGGCCCTCTATCAAGATGACGGTCAGGCACCAGAACAGACGTTTGATTTCAGCAGAGAAACGCATCCAAGAAACCTTCAGCCCTTATGAATGGGGAATAGAAAGCGCCCAGAGTGGAAAACTGTCCGTGAAAGTCGGCCTTTTCGATGCCTGATAATCAAACACTCCCCTTGGCTGCGCTCTAGCTCCCTCGCTCTTTTCTTTCATCCCGTCCAACCACCCACCCTGAATATAAAAAAAAAAGAAACCCTGCCCCGCTGCTTTCACCGCCGCGGTGTCGCAGTCACTGCATGACACTAATGCAGGCGTCCTCACGCACAGGTAGAGGAAAACACAACAGCGAGGGGGGGAGAAGAAAAAACTGCATCAGATACGGGATCGCTTGGCAATCAATCTTTTAAATTACCTCAATCACTTAGCTAAACACGGCGGTGCTGGAGGGGAAGGGTGAGGAAGGTTAGGAGGCCTCGCAGAAACCTCCCCCTCCTCCAACCACCTCAGTGACCGCCGCTGTGCAGCCGTGCCCACACTTGTTTGGCGAGGGCTGTTTGCTCAAATAGCCACGACTCCCCCCCCCCCGACTCCCCCGCTCCCCAACGCAGCGTCCACACTTGCTGCCACCATCCCGGCGGCTTTTATTTAGTGTTCTGCGATGCTGGGAGTGATGTGGTCAGGTCTGGGCCACTCTGCCAGTCTGGAGGCTCTTCCACTGCGGCCTCCAGACACAGGGCCCATATTGACCGAGGCGGCCAGCTAATGGTCATCGCGGGCAGCCATCGGCCCGAATCAAAGGCTTCTTTTACTGCCAGAGCGTGGGGGGGGGGAGGAGGAGGAGGCGCGGCGGCGGAGGTGGCAAATATGTGCTTCATCCCTTGCCGTTAGTTTTGGAAAGCGGCGCAGATAAAATCCATATTAAAAATCAATTTATGCACTAATATTCAGCGGACCCACCGCAAAAAACTGGGAGCCCTCAGTGAACCCATAGTATGGCTCCTCACCCGCCTCCCCCCTCCTTCCCCGGTTATTCCCCTCTGGATAAGTGAATTCCAAGGCTGCTGTGAGGACGTGTGCTGGTGGAAAAGTTGTGGACACGAGCGTCAGTGAAGGTTTTTTGACAGGTTTTGCAGGTCTTAGCCTTCCACTTTGTGAATTTTAGGAATTACTGAAAGGCAAGTCACTTAAAAGCAGGAAATTCTCTCCCAAATACAAGTAAGACAGCGTTTAGAAGTGACTTTGTGATCTTTGACTGCCCTCGTTTTTCTGTAAAAGATCCACTGGGTCTTCTTCTGGGTTTTCCCCCCACAATCAGCCAGTGACAGCATGATGGACAGGACTGTTAGGTAAACAGGCTGGGAAGGCCTCGCTGAAACGCTCAGCTGCTTCTGTAAGTCGGCGTCTGTGTCTCTGGTGGGTTTCACACATTAATCACCGTCCTTATCTGACAGGAGTGACGGGGAGACTGAGAGGAACCGGCCGGGCTGAAACAACACAACTACATTTTGCTCCAAAGACACCCTGTTAAACAAATATCAGCTTCAACAAGTCATTAAATCAATTGTCTTGTTGCTTTTTAAAGACCGTGCAGCGGTTTAGGGTCATTCCAGTTGGTTCGACTCCTGCACGAGGCTCGTGTTGAGTTATATAAGTGATGAATCAGACAACGCTACATGTTTTTGTTGGTTTCTGTGTACAATTTGTCATAAACTCTTGCAGTGTGGTTCAGCCAAGTGAAGCATAACTCAACCATTCGTACCACCAATTACAATTAACTAAAACAGGCAATAGAAGAGTTTATTTTTCCTTCAATGCACCATTATGAAGTAAATATTGATTGTGCAACGTAGGCACAAAATCTCTGACTCGTAATTATTCCGTCTGCGATCATGTTTCAATTGTAGATTAACAGAATGAATAATGTGACGTTTTTGGTCGTTTCTACTCTGGGGAAAATGGAAACCGCGTATTTGTCATTCAGTCTCTGTTCTTCAAGAAATAAGCGGTGGATGCAAAGCAAAATTGTAATAACTGCGAGAAAATCTGTGATGAAAAGTAGCTAGCAACCAACAACTACTGCACAGTAATAGTCATTACTAAGTGCGCGCCTCTTTTAAATGTCAACTACACAAGAAAAGTTTGTAATCAATACTTAAACACCTCCACCTCCTCCCAGTTGTCATTAGTCTCCGACATAAGCAACAAAGACAAAGAAACGTTAATTTGAACGTTAATGAAAAGGCGTTAAGCTGGACTTGGCATTAACGCCGGTACACTGAGGATAAATAAAGTCACATTATGGTACTTCACATTGGGAGGCATTCAGAGGACTGTTTGTATATGAGTGAGCAGGTATGTAAGGGGCTGGGTGGGCGGAGAGAAATATCAGAGCGGCGTGCGGGGAAAACACCGAAGCTCCCACGACAAAAGCGGCGGCCAAAGTAAATGTCTGCCATCGGGGAGAAAAAGATTTCAGTGTTGATGCAGCGGAGGGAGCGAGCGAGATAGATCTGTGTACTGATGTGGTGGCGAGGACCGAGGTGAGGGGGTGAGGAGGGGGAGAACGTTCCCCTCAGACTGCATACACAAACACTTAACTATATGTTGGTTCGTGAGCACATGGGTGGAAGTGTGTGCATAAACACACACTGGCAAACACAACGGCGGCTTTGGGCTGGACACTGGGGGCTCATAGAGGATTGAGCACGAGCCCCCCTCGCTAATAAAATTCACAGTGTTAGTATTAGTGAGATTTAGCAGGGAAAATAAACATTCACCCACTCCGGCTGGCTGGCTGGGTGGAGATGTGGAGGCCCCGGGGCCCTGCTGGCCCTGTGCAGCGCTAGAGAAGCTCCAGATCATCACGGAGGCGGACTCTGCGGAGGCCTGCTTCACCCGAGTCAAGGTCGGGGGTTGACAAGCCAAAGATTATCCACCGAGGCCGACCGCTCCGTGCTGACTGCGTGTTTTCCCTTCAGATGATGATTTTAAAATTCTTGGAAGCGAGTTTGAAAAACATAAAAGCCTGATTCACACCAAAAACAGTAAAGATGTTCACACGAGGCCGCTTTCTTTTTAAGGTCAAGATAACTACAGGAGAAAAAGGCCACATACCATTTCTTCCCCCCCCCCCCTCTTCCATGTGTTTCGGGTCGGGACGACACTGAGAAGCTCGCTGCTTGTGGGGATTAGCACAACCCTCCAATTAAAGTGTTTTCATTTTCCACAAAGCCATTTCAGTTAAAACAGCACCGGCAAATGCCTAAAATAATCACACACACATTCCTCCCTCCCCATCCTTTTTAATACTCTTTTTTTTTTTCCTTCTCTCGACTGTATCGATGTGCACTGGAGCGCCTGTAATTATGACTCTCTATATAAATCCAGATCCCACAATTACAACCAGCCCACGATGCAGTCGCACACACACACATAGACACACACACACACACACACACACACGCCGCGTTACCACATACTGCCGCGCCGCCTCGGCCTGTGCAACATCTGTTTTCTCACTCCCTGCCGGAACCTGCTCGCCCTTTCAATTATAACCAGCACCTATAAAACACTCCTTTACCAAGTGGTGAGAGTGTGTGTGTGTGTGTGTGTGTGTGTGTGTGTGTGTGTGTTAGATCGATGACAATCACCGAGCTAAACAGAACTAGCTTAGCAATGCAGACGTTTCATCTTTAATGCTGCAGGCGCGCTGAATTCCTCCAAGCTGAGTTTGATGTAAAGATGGAGGAGGCTGTTTGACGGCGGAGGGCGGAGGGCGGTGTGTCCGGGCACGGTGCCGAGGAGGGTGAGGCAGGCGCCAGGCTACCAGGCCACCAGGTTGCGAGGCCTGTTTCCTGCTTTATAAAAAAAAAGGGGGAATATTAATACACTTATCTCCCATTAAATCTGTTGGCAGCGCTGCAGACTCGCCTCGCTGCAGAAATAACAAACCCGGCTGCAGCGCTCAAAGAAAACAATTTGACTTCAACTGTAACTTCAAGTATTTTAATTACATGCGATTTTTCCGTCTACTTTTAAAGGTTGAATTCAGCGTAAAGTGTCTCATCTGCGATGCAGAACTTTTCTGTTACATTACAGTAAAAGAAAAAGGTGTTATTGATGACATTCATCTTATTAATGTGGTATTCCATCTCCTGTTCTGCAGCTTTCTACTAGATTTAGTATTTTCATCTACATAAAGATGTCAATGTGACCTTTAAGGGAAATTTCTGCAAAAACATCATGTGTGTCTCTAGTGTTTATGATTGACACATTTTGAAATGAGTTTAGATCTTCAATCAGTCTCCTGCAATAAATCAAACATCCACACTGGACAATATGCCACTTCAAAAATAAGTTTGAAACATCAGCGAATATAAGTTGTTTCTTGCTTGTAACAAATAAAATTTGCCTCCAAAATGGTCAAATTAATCCCGGTGAAAATGCTACTCTCCAAATAAACATATCTTATTTATGGTTTATAACTTGTTTGTATGTTTATAGTACTTTGAGCTTCTTTTGAATAAAAATTATACTAATGCTAAGATTTTGAGTTTTTGCAGTATAGACATAAAACTTGAATTAGATGGAGATTAACATGTGATTTAAATACTTAAAATGAGTGTGTGGAGCAATGACTAACTTATCCGAGTGACCTCCTTGTCCATGACGCTCATGTTTGTGGACGACGGTTTGCCTTCACCTCCCTTCTCCTCCCCTCCTTCACTCCATCCTCACTCTTCTGTGTAGTTAACCAAAAGATGACACATTTATTTATTAGCCCTAAAGTTGCACATTCCCGAGGAACGTTTGTTGTTTTTGCCAACTCTTTCATTCACGTCTCTATCATCTCCACCAGGCCCCCAAACTACTGTCGTCTGAAGTTCCCGGGGGCCTTTTAACTAAGTGCATATGCCTCTGCTTTACGACTTGCCACCTCCAAAACATAATAGTTTTGGAAGTAAGGTCCTGGTTTATGGCTGTAGGTCTGGCGCGGTGATTACGGCGGTGCCTGGATTCATTTGGCTCGAGGCGTCGCGAGAGTCGGGGATTGGTTTCATATTGACAGCGGTGGCGGTGACGTGCAGCGAATGTGTGCTTAGGTGAGTCGTGATGGGCCTATTACGAGTTTCCTGCCTCTCACGCCTCCGGTAATGTCCGCTGTAAGACCTAATTACACGTGTGCAACAAAGACGCACAGGCCGGCGCTGCTCTCTGTCCCGTCACACCGCCAGGCAGCACCTGTTGGACACCGAGCGTCCGTCTCCGTCTGCGTGGGAGCTGCGGCGACATACCTTTGAAATTTTAAAAGAAATAAACTCACATGAACGACAGACCATCAGTACATGTGGAAAAATAAATCACCTTCCCTTCAAGTTCATGGGAAAGTAGTACCCTCCATCATTTCCCTGTGTTTTCTTCTATGAGATTGAGAAAATAATGCCACAACCAGGTCTAGTGGGAGGCCGTGAACTCTACCTCTGTGACTTGTTCTTTTTTTTTAGTTTTTAATGGTATTCTGAGATCAATTTGTTTAAATTGCCTCCATTTAACTTAGCTCAAGTACAGCGGTCTGAAAGAGATCGCTATCACGGTAATTACTGAGAATGATTGGGGGGCGATTCATTATGCATAAGAGGATGCGAATGTTAAATAGGGGGTGTGTGTGTGTGTGTGTGTGTGTGTGTGTGTGTGTGTGTGTGTGTGTGTGTGTGTGTGTGTGTGTGATGCAGGAGATAGAGCATAGCTTAGCATGGCTGTGACCTCCACGAGTGCGCTCAGGGCTGACTGCTGCTTCTAACGTGGTCCAGGCTAACCGCTGGTTTCTATTGAGGCCAGGAAGAGATTTAATGGAATTGCGAGGAATTTGTTCACAAAGCGGGAGTTACTGCCATTGAAGTAGCAGAGTGCCGAGTAGAGTTGGGCAACGTACCAGATTACGGTGGTCCTATCCTGTACTGATTTACATTAAATCTACCAGTGCAGGTTTCTGGTGCCTGTGAGCGCATCTTTACCAACTTACCAACTTACCAACTTACCAACCTAAGGATTTTTTAAATAAAGCCAAGTACCCACAGACTGTTTCCTAAATTGTGGAGACATTTAAATAGTGAAATAGTTAGGGTCTGTGCTCACAACTGCCCCGTTTGTCAGCATATGAGTGAGTATTAACACGTCTACCCTGAGGAAACAACTGTTCAAACATAAAATATAATTGAAATCTAAAGAGTGTAGCAGGTGTGAAAGCCAGGCGACCTGTAGCAGCCACAGCTGTGCTAACGTTAGCATGCCTGCAGCCAGCGCTGTGCTAGTTCCTGCACAGTTGAACCTTTCGACATTACTTTGATTCCGCTACTTGGGATTTTCAGGTTATCTCCAAAAACAACTTTTCAAGCTAGCCAATTATTGACATCAGTTCCTAACCATGATGCCGAGATGTCTGACGTCGTCTCTACTGTGTCTCTTTGTGTCCAGTGTCGCGGTTCTCCAGCCCTCGGCTGACTCCCCGACTGAGCAGGAAGAGGGCGCTGTCCATCTCCCCGCTGTCAGACGCCAGCATCGACCTGCAGACGATGATCCGCACCTCGCCCAACTCTCTGGTGGCCTACATCAACAACTCGCGCTCCAGCTCGGCCGCCAGCAGCTCGTACGGACACCTTTCAGTGGGAGGGATCAGGTACAAAGCACATGCAAACACACCTGCCGATTATAAAACACACATGATAGCACAAGAACAGAAAACGTTGGTTCAAATACAAAATTAAGTGACTTCTGTCCTTCTCAGCCCCTCGTTCAGCTTCCCCCCTCACATCAACCCCGTGGCGTACCAGCAGCTGTTGTCCCAGCAGCGAGGTCTCAACGCCTTCGGCCACACGCCGCCCCTCATTCAACCGACGCCGTCCTCCTTCGCTGCCCGCCAACACTCCCTCACCGTTTCAGCCATGACCACCTCCCACAACAGCTCCAACTCTGAGGCCAACCAGGTAGGATGTGAATGTTACACACAATATCATATTTGAATACTGAAGCTCTCTTTACAGCAGATTAATTTTCACTTTCATGTCGCGGATCAGATTTCAGAACAGTATGAACAGCTGCAGGCTGCGTAAACCTCAATCATAGCATTATAAAAGTATGCAAAACTTGATACTGAGGCAGATAAATGGGATGTTATACGTTAAAGGGAAATTTTGCCAGTGTTGACATGACAACATGAGGAGAGAATCTTCTGTGTACTGTAAACCAGGTAATTTTCAATTACCCTTTCCCTCCAATCTGATATTAAGTCCATGTCACCGATATCTGTCTCTGTTCGCAATCAAAGAATATATAGATGTAGAAGTCTTTATTTTTGTAAGTACAGGCGCACTGATCTTATTCACGCTTTCGTACAGAAAGACGGCGTCTTTATTCCAAGGAAACAGTCGATGATAGTAACTGACCAATGATTTTACAGATGTTTTAAAAGATCTGATGTGGGCAGTGATTCGGTGGTTTTGGTTATGTTGATAAGAACCCATAAAATCGTTTTTTATACATCTCTGTGCAGTTGATCGGATGAAGATCTGTGCCTGGTGTGAAAAGGCTTTAAGGTGCAGGTATCTGGCGGCTTGTTATAGGTGTTCTTCAAGAAAATGTTACGTTTTTCAAGGAAAATATGCAACGTCACGTAGTTATGGACCATATTGGTGTAGAGAAAACGCAAACTTCTGCAACGGAACTTGCAAAAGAAGACGGGCAGGTAGTAACTTCATCCTTCTAGAACTAGAAAAGGTAATTTAATTAGTTAGTTTGATTCAATCAGTTTACCTGGGGGTGCTGTACATAACCAAAAGATGTCTTTGACGATGTTAAAAAGACGTCCAGTGGAGAGCCAGAATCACGTCTTTCAGTCACTGTCGAAGTGACGTCCTGACAGGGGTCAAAATTAAAAGTCTTTACAATAGAAACCTTTTTAACTTTAGTTGTAGCTTTTGCTGCATGAAGTAAAATTTGGGCGTCATAAAAACTTTCATTCACGTCTGTAACTGACTGTAACGACATTGTGTGGACACTTGGACATCAATAGCGAATGCTCAAAAGACGTCAAATGGGACGTCGTCAAAGAACTGATATCTTTTGGATACGTCTGTACTCAGCGGTTATTATTACAGTGGGGAAAACAGTGTATCGCTGACAGCTTCAGATAAAAAACTCCACTAATTGTTGCAGCAGTTTCTTCAGAGTTCAGGACGAATGAGTAAATGTTTCCTCAGTTTACAAGTCGTCAGGAATGAAGTGTTTTTTTGCACATTTTCTCAGGTGGGAAATATGCAGGAGGCTCCTTCTCAGTTCCATCTGTCTTCCGTCCTACCGTCTCCTCAGCCTCTTTATCAGCCCACTGTATACACCGCAGCCACGTGTAATGTAAACTTCCCACTCGGTGAATCACTCCTCACGCTGCTATCAGCCGCCTCCGGCTCCGTTTCAGCACGTTTTCTTACTGACACACACACACCAAAAGTATCCGAGTATCCAGAGTGTATTTGCATCTTTTAAACAAGACACACCCCGATTCACACTACACACTCACTCGCTCACACACTCACACACATTCAGCTTTATTTCTGCAGTGATCAGAACCATATTTCCTTCCTGGTTTTCTGCCAACTGAATGAATCATCGAGGCCCCCAGAAATGCTGAGCTGCACCGTAGCGTCTGGGTGGGATTAAAAGACCCCCCTCCAATCCTGGACCCCCTCCAATGAGCCTCAATTTACACACACACACACACACATACACAATAATTTATCAGCTGCTTTAGATTTTATATCTTTCCTTTCTTTTTCGCCCTCCATTAGCGCTCGAGCGGGGGCCTTATGTGTCTGCGTCTCACTGTCGTCTTCAGAGTCTGTCGGCAGATCAAAGCTCGCAGCCCCCACAAACCCCCGACCCCGCCGCCCTCCCCCTCCGCACCGTGGGTAATAACTCCTCTTCTTTCAAATTTCTTTTTGCGGCTTCGGCGATCATAAGGCAGTCTAAACTGTTTAGTCTCGGCGGCGGGTCCTGGTCTGACGTACGGGCCGCGGTGCCTGGCGCAACCAGGACTCCACACAACTACTATCCACCCAAAAACAACTGCGCGCCATCTCTCTGACTCAGTTATCTGAGTCCCCTCCGCCGCTCCGTGTGGCAACCGTGGAATCTCGTGCTCAGCGTTAAGATTTCTGGAATGATTCAGCGAGGGGTAACGCATGAGCTCATGCAGAAAATGATCTCTGCCACAGCAAAATCCCCTCATCTTTCTTTAATCTCGTGTCTGTTCGTACCCGACCCACAGAACGCCAGTGGAGACCCGGCAGTGAGCAGCACAGTCAACCCGCTGAACACCAAGAGGTCAAAGGTGAAGACGGAGGCAGAGGGTCCGCTGCCCATCTCACCGTCCTCTCAGGTAAATCTCATCCCGGACTCCCTTTAAAATATGTACAATTTTGTGATCTGTGGAGTCAGGAGAAGCTTTATGAGCCGTATGAAACACCATCTCTGATGAATTCTGAATTATTTGAGCCTTCTTGTTAATTCGGCAGATGTTATACTTTATGTTCTTTCTTTCTTTGAGTAAAAAATAAACCCCGAACAAAAGTAATCACTTGAGATGGATTTTGAGATGCATATTAATGATCTCTCCCAATTTCAAAATCTTTGTTCCTTTCCTTAAATAAATTACTTCAGGACCTGCAATGACCTTCAAAAAAATCCTAATCTTTCATTCATCCAGCCTTTATTTATACACAAGAGCAAAAAAAAAAAAACTATTTGTGCTGAGAAGGTATCTTAGTTCATTCATTCATCTGTAGTTGCTAATTCAGCTCCAATTGATTATTGGTAGTGAATAAATAGTGGCTTTAATCAATGACAAGACGTGTTGTCGCGCAGTTAGATCAGGCAACAACTCATTAGGATGAAGAAGCCGATAAGATAAGAGAGATGCAAAACAGCACTGAATGCTTCTTTAACATATTGACCACAGATTCAGGTAAAAGATGTTTTTAACTCCAGTCGTTTGTACTCTTTAGTGGTTTTAACACATCTTCTGATAAATTGCTGTCTTCCTTTTTCTCCAGGACCACGGTGGAGGGATCTTGGACCTGAGTGAGGATCTGGATAAAGACGAGTGCAAACAGGAGCCGGAGGCCATTTATGAGACGAACTGCCACTGGGAGGGCTGCACCAAGGAGTACGACACCCAGGACCAGCTCGTCCATGTGAGTGATGGACCCGTTACTGAACATTAATCTGTGCAACGTACACCAGGAGCAGTCAGAGCCAGGCAGACAGTACACACACACCAGTGCTGATGCTAACCAATACTGAAATACTCATTCCTAATATTTGAAAGAGTTTCAATACTCATTTCCTGCAGTAGCAATACTTTCAAACCAGCTGCGGTTTCTCACTTTCTCTTTTCTCTGACAGAAAGTCGACACACATCTGCCTGTCTCATGGTGTGCTTCACACACAGTAGACAAGCCGTGTTGTATTTATCTTTTAATACAAATCTAAATTCTTGTAAAAACATTAATGTGCACATCGTCATCGTCTTAGTTACAGTGATCGGTCCCTTAACACTGGAAGTTTTGCTGAGAAAACACAAACTGCCCCATGTGAAGTTTCATCTTTCTGTTCTGGACACCGTCACCGTCATTATTAGTTTTCCTTTTCTCTGTTGTGAAATTAAATTCCAAACGATGCCGTCAGAGCCGCAGAGAGCCGCATGCTGTTGTGCAGAAAGTGAAAAGTTCACACAACTCTTCTGCTACTCGTTAAATCCTCACTGATTGAGTCGCGTCAGAAAGCTGTCCAGTAACTGATCCCTTCCTGTCGGGGCTGACACGCGCTTCGTTAATGAGCCTGCCGGCTCTCGCCAGAACTCCAGCCCAGGCCTTGCAGCTGTGCCCCCCGTCCCCTCGGTCCCATGACCCCTGACCCCTCACCTCTCACTCCTGGCAACACCCCCAACCCCTGAAACCCAGAGGGCCGACCATAAATCCATCGTCATGCCAGAAGCTCTGGAGTTATAGAACCTCGTGCTCACCCCCCTTTCTAGTCCAAGTTCTCTTCTTGCTTTCCGTCAGTCATCTCAGAGCGGTGGTGGGAGGGGCGTGTGTCACGTCCACATCCTCAGAGACCAATAGGAGGTGGCGGTGGTTTCTATGGGCCGCTACGTGTCGGGACGAGAGTTACCTTTATGAACTTCTGCCCGACCTCCAGCTCCCGAGCCACAAGACTCTGTGAGAGCTTGGCAGGATTAGCGAGCAGGCTAGCAGGGGCTCGGTGGTTTGATCTCGGGTGTGGATGGACAAAGTGAGGCCAACACATTCTCGAATCCTCGCAGGGCTGAGGGTTCTTTTTAAAAGGTCTCTGCTTTCTGTCAACTTCACAAAAAAACAACCAGTAGTTGCCGTTTTTTTTTTTTTTCCTGACAGCGTCTCCCTGAGCACGTCCAGGGTTTCACACAAGCTTCTCTTAATATCAGCAGAAAAAACACACCTGTGGCTTTCCTGGCTTCTGCTTAACCAAAATAATCCAGTTTCAAGAGCCCCCCTGAAAATTATGGATTTGCAGCAGCGTGTAAGCTGAAAATAGAGGCCTCCACTTGTGTCCGCTCCTCCACCTTCAACCCAAAATAGATCTCAGCAGAATCGCCGACCGCTGAGCTTTTTCGCTGGTGGAGAAGTGGCCACATAAGTGCAGCATTGTGGGCCGGGATGTCCTCAGGAAATGAAGTGGTTCCTCTGGGTGTGTGGCTATTTGCATGTGGTGCACGGGATGAGAGTTTTCAAGTGTGTCTGTTCGGAAACAGCAAGTGTGTTTGACGCTGACGGACATTTGTTTTATTTTCAACAGGAACTTATAAAAATACTGGAATTATACTAAGATGTATACGTTTTCAGAGAACCCTCTTTTTAGAGAAACCTCTGAGATGTCACATTTAGATGTAGCTGCAACAATCAATTGATTACTTTACAGATATTAAATTGCCCATTTTGATAATTGATTAATTAGCTTGTGTCATTTTTAAGATGAAGATTCCATCCTCTTAAAGCCACATTATTTACTGTTCTACCATTTAAAATAACATATTAAACATTTTGATGATGACTTGTATTAGGAAAAATGGTGCCAGCTGTTCTTGCACCATCCAACTTGTGTGTGCGAGTACGATCTCCTGAGTTTATGGTGCAACATCACACACTAACAACTATGCTGGTGAAAGTAGATCATGTTTTATAGATAAAATGTTTTCTTGTTGTCACTCCGGCTGCTCTGACTGGGAGCTCTGAGGACTGGCGAGAGCTTAGCAACGTTTTCAACTCACTAGTTTTCTTAGCTGATTTCTTTGGATGTGAATACTTTCTGGTTTCTTTCCTCCTCTATCACAGCAAACTAAATATCTTTGAGTTGTGGATAAAACAAGACAGTTGAGGACGTCATCTTTGGACACTTTTCAACATTTTCTGACCAAATCACTGTTCAGTTAATTGGGAAAGTAAAAAAAAAAACAATGGTTTAATGTAACTAGCAGACTAGCTGATAGAAAATCTATCCAAGCATCACACAGGAAACTCTTCTCCCCCCACTGACTTCCTGATCCATCCAAAGTCAGAGGAAACAAAGATAAATACTCTTCCTGAACACTTTTACTGCGATCTGAAGAAGTTCCTGTTCCTTGAGAAAACCAACACACACACTCACACACACACTCAAACACACACAAGCCTGAAACAACAGCCACGGTGCTTTTATAGTTTTTGTCTCCTGTTGACAGATGCATAATAACTGTCAGCCATAATGGATGGCACCGTCACTCACAATGTGTGTGTGGACACATGAAAGAGGGAGAATCTTCTGGTGGGAAAAAGACAAGAATTTGCTGACTCGTTTTTAGTAACACACACACACACAACACACAAACAGGTGCTCACACACATTCACTTGGTGTCTAGTCACCACTTCTGTGTCCCCAGACGACGTATGTTGTGATACGTTGTGACGATTGACCCGGATTGAATTGTCCCCGCAGCACATCAACAACGACCACATCCACGGTGAGAAGAAGGAGTTCGTGTGCCGCTGGGAGGAGTGTTCGCGGGAGCAGAAGCCCTTCAAGGCTCAGTACATGCTGGTGGTCCACATGAGGCGTCACACGGGGGAGAAGCCGCACAAGTGCACAGTAAGAAGATTGTATACCTGTGAAACACTGCAGTGAACTGTTGTTGGAGGGACAGATTGGTCAAAATCAACGCCAACTGGCTTTTTCACTGAGAGGTTAATCCCACGTTTCCCACGATGCAGTAATGTGAAATAGCAGAGCCCTTGATTGGCTCGTTTATAAAGAGAGCTATGCACTGATTGGACTAAACTTTCAGCAAGCGTGTCTGAGATGAAGATAATGTTTGACTGCAGGATCAACCTTTTCTCGAAGGGACAGCGAGAGTCTTTCCTTCTATAAATACCTTCAATTCTGTTTATTCAACAGACATTAACAACTGTAATCTCAGATGAACGATTTGTCAACAATGCGCACTATCAACTAGTATTTTTGATAGATGACGAGTCTGGTATCCTGTGAAACTCTGGTATTAACAACCACTCGAAGAAGAAGTCGGATCTTACTCGGCCACGTTAGCAGCACTCCCACAAATACTGCAGAAAAAATACTCCATGTGATTTTCTTTGTGCTGAGCGCCAGTGATATTTTCCATGTTGATAAATCTTGGGGGTTTCACTGAAGCCTTCATTTGCTGTGTGAAGATCAAATCGCGGGCCTGTTTGCCGCGCTTCAAAGCCCGCTCACAGGCTCTTGTGAATGCATTAAAACAGATGACTTGTGAGAGAGGGAGAGTTAAGAAAGCTGATTGACGGCGTGGGTGTGTAATTAAAATCTGCAGACAAGCAGGGGGCCGTGGGTCCTTATTAAGACCACGCCGTATATTCTCTGCACAAATCCCCACACGCATCTTCTCACAACACTCTCCTTTAAGGCTGAATCCTCTGACTTCTGTATCCAACTCCTGAGCTCGTCTAATTTGATTCTCTTTTAATTTCAAAGCCAATTACGTTCACAATGACTGCTCAGAAGGAATACCAAATTATAGCTTGTACAGTACAAGTGAATACAAAAAGCTAAACACAGACTTCTCTTTGTCTCAACAAAGCAGGCCAGACAAAGAGCTCCACCACACCTCACACTTAGTTTAGATATTTCGCATAATGGCCCTTTTTACCAAAGTGTAGCACTGCTCTGCTTTTGTGTGGCACGCCACAGTAGGTGGGCACGAGTCCAAGAGTAGATTACATTCGAAAACTGAAACACACACAGCTTTTTTTCCCCTCTCTCTACCCAGCTGCCGACAAAACAACAGAGCACTCAGTCAGTCAGTCTTACTGTCCGTCCGTCTGTCTTCTCTTGTGTCTCTGCAGTTTGAGGGCTGCGCAAAAGCTTACTCCCGCCTGGAGAACCTCAAGACCCACCTCAGGTCCCACACCGGGGAGAAGCCGTACGTGTGTGAGCATGAAGGCTGCAACAAGGCCTTCTCCAACGCCTCGGACCGGGCCAAGCACCAGAACCGCACACACTCTAATGAGGTACGTTCACAACACACACACATGCTGGTCAGCTAACACACCTAGTGGGGTTTTAGGCATTTGAGCAGTGAGGGATTGTAACTTATTTGATTGTTCATGTTTTCTGCTTCTTTTTACTTCCCTTTCACCACAGTTCTGAAGGCAATATCAGCATTTTCACTCCCCTACATTTATTTATTTACTTGAGTTACTGGTTACTTTACATAGTGCAGGCTACATTATCATTTTAAATTAAGCAAAGGAAATATTCTGAATATCAGATCTGATAATTGGCCAGGCAGGAAACTTGGGAATCCATAGTAAATGTATATTTAACATTTATTTTACCCAGGCAGTGACATTGAGATTAGAATCTCTTTTACATGTGAGACCTAACCAAGACAGGGTAATCAATTAATGGATATTAAAAAAGATCAGCACTTTGGCTTTGGTGTAGAATGAAATCCTCAAAGTAACTAGTCACTAAAATTTTCAAATAAATGTAGTACAATGTAGCAAAAATCTAAATCGTATCATCTGGGCTTTTAATCCCTCTTTGCAGAAACCCTACGTATGTAAGATCCCGGGTTGTACCAAGCGCTACACGGACCCCAGCTCTCTCAGGAAGCATGTCAAGACGGTCCACGGCCCCGAAGCCCACGTCACCAAGAAACAGCGAAGCGACGCACCGCCGAGACTGCAGCCGCCCAAAGGCAACGGGGAGAACGAGGCGAATTCCAAGCTCAGTGCGAGAGGCGTGGACGGCAAGATTGAGGCCAACAGCACCTCTAGAGGAGTGGAGGACTGTCTGCAAGTCAAATCTATCAAGACTGAGAACTCCATGGTGAGTCCCGATCGCTTAGATAACAAACAACCCTTTTTTATGGTTCATGAAAGATGAACTTAACTTTTCAAGTGCCACCTGTCGAGACATAACGAGAATATAACTGCATGGCTTTGGAGGAGAAGGACACTCATTTTCTTGCGGTTTTCCACTTTACTAACATTGCTATGAGATCAAATGTTAACTGCTGGTTCTGCCTGCATCCTTCCTAACATCTCTGGTTGTTGCCTAAACTTGCTTCTCTCAAGTTAACCTTCCTAATGGACAGACTTCACTGAGGTGAGCACTCAAACTATCTGTGTCTTCTTGCGACTCAGCATGGGAGGTGTGCGATTGTGTCCTCATGTTTCGTGCTACATAGTTGAATTCTTGCATGATCTTAAAAAAAAGTACCTTTTGCATGATCAGGACACGATTAATTGTATATGGGATGAACACATACACACTCGACCATTTAACTGGATTTTCACTGGCAGTCGCCCTTGGCTGTCGGCCGATGATAAAAGTCATTGTTGCATTAATATTCAAAGGCTGGGACTGTTTTAGAATGTGTGCTGAGCAAATAGTGCCAGTGTCAAGCTGTGATCAAGACTTTAGTACATTTCCGGCCAGTTTAAATTACTGTCGCCGCTGTGCTAGATTGTTGCTCACAGAACTCATCTATTATCTACTTGTTTTCTTGTTGTAAATAAATCAAACTCATCCATAGTTAATGAGATTATGGAACTATAGGCCTACATTAGTTATTACAAAACACCATCACAATCAGAATTTTTTAACTGTTGTAATTATTTCATATTGAAGAATACATAATGGAGTTCTCTGAGCTTGGCATGAGACATTTATTATTTTATTTTATCCATTTCTATTATTTAATTTCATTTATTTTTTTACACCGTGTTTGCCAGTTTTGCAGAACATTCATTCACTTCTGGAAAACTAAACAGTGTACCTCTATCATTTATAAAAAAAGCCTTTATGGTTTGGTTCATTACATTTACATCAAGTTCCTCCCTGCTTTCCTACAGACGTATCAGTCCAGTCCTGGCGGCCACTCGTCATGTAGCAGCGAGCCGTCGCCTCTCAGCAGCGCCAACAACAATGACAGTGGGGTAGAGATGGCCATGCACAGCGGGGGCAGCTTCGGGGACCTCAGTGCACAGGACGAGTGCCCCATGGTTGACTCAACTGTTCCCGCTGGAGGGCAGCAGGCTGGGATGGGGCTTCAGTTGAGGAAAGCCGTGGGCCATGTTGGCGCGGTCACCATCAAGCTGGAGAACATCAAGAAGGAGAGGTTGAAGACAGTGAGGGACTCCTGTCCCTGGGTCAACTCTGCACCACAGCCACTGCAGGGCCAACGCATCAGCATGAAGCTGCCTCCCATACCTGCAGTCGGTAAGTGTGGAAGGGTCCAAGAAATCCTTTACTGTGTGTTGAGGGTGGAAGATGGCTAATTGTTTTTAATTGTTAATTAGCTGCAGCCAATAAGTAATAATGTCCCTTGCATCTGCCAGGTTCCCTTCTGGAGAGCTCCAACGTGATGAGTAACCCCGGTTCGTACCCTGGCCAACGCATGGGTGACCTGTCCTCATGTGAAGTAACACTGCTGAACCAGCTGAACGAGCGCCGTGACAGCACCACAAGCACCCTCAGCTCAGCTTACACAATGAGTCGGCGCTCCTCCGGTATTTCACCCTGCTATTCCAGCCGACGCTCCAGTGAGGCGTCCCAGTTTGGCACTAACCGGCACAACAACATCAGTTCTGCTGACTCCTATGACCCGATCTCCACTGATCTGTCTCGCCGCTCCAGTGAAGCCAGCCATTGCGGCGGTGGTGGCGTCAGTGGAGGAGGTCTCCCAAGTCTCCTTAGTCTGACACCAGCGCAGCATTATCGGCTCAAGGCAAAGTACGCCGCTGCCATTGGTGGAGCTCCACCGACTCCTCTCCCCAATATGGATCGAATGAGCCTGAGGACCCGCATGGCACTCTACAGTGACTCCCAGGAAGGCTCGTCGCACCCATTCCACCAGCCGCCTTCTGGAGCTGTGCCTCGGCGATGCAGTGATACTGGATATGGCATGCAGAGCATGATGCCCCATGAGGTGCCCAACAACCTCCCTCGCCGTGCCAGTGACCCAGTGCGTCGTCCGACACTGGACCCACTTTCCTTTCCAAGGGTTCAGCGCTATAACAGCATGAACAGCATGAACCCCATGAATGGTCCATCAGCTGAACGGCACCAGGCGCTGGCTATGCAGGGATACACTCGCTCTGATGGCAGCTTACAACGCTACCCATTCGCCCCCAGACCGCCAAGCATTTCTGAGAATGTAGCAATGGAGAACATGGCAGTAGATGGGATGATGATTGGGGGGGAGCAGACCGGCGAGGATGATTTGGTGCTTCCAGATGATATGGTACAGTACCTCAGGTCCCAGAATTCTGGTCCTGCAGGCCACAACTCGGGTCAGGTGGACTACCATTCCAGCAATCAGACTCAGGGCTACCAGACAGGCATGGCCCCACCAGCATCATTTTATGCTCAGAGGAGGATGGCGATGGTGGATGCCACAATGACTCAGTCAGGTCAGGACATGCAATCATGCCAGCTGGGTCTTGGTGGCTCCCAGCAGCCCTTCTCAGCACCGTCGGAAAACATGAACAAGAACAACATGCCGGTGCAGTGGAACGAGGTGAGCTCTGGGACTGTGGACTCCACAACCAAGCTCTCCAAACAGCAGCATCCTCTCAGGGGGAACCTAGCTATTGTTCAGCAGAGACACAATTTTGGTTCCTTCCAGGGACATGGTCAGGGCCTGGGCAGTAACCAGCAGGTAGTGCCTATGAGTCAGAATATGTCTATGCAGGGGTATGTGAACCACAACAGCCAGAGGCTGATAAACATCTCTCACCAGCAGCATCAGCAACAGAGGCAATGCAACAATGTGAACTTTAGTGAGCAAATGAGTCCTCAGCAAGGGTTTGGCCAAGAGGCCATCCCCAATTCTCTATCTGGGAGCACAAGCGTTAGACCTACCCGGAACAGTATGGCAGATCCAGAACTGCAAAGTTACAGAGCAAGGACACAGGCTGATGGGTATTCTCATGTGAACCAGGTGGATCTGCAGCAGAATTACAGTGTTGTTTCCCAGCAGCAGCAGCACAATATCCATCACGGAGGCAGGGGAATGTTACAGCCCAGGCCTCCCGCAGAACCCAAGTCCAATGCAAGACAACACACAGGGTCTAGCATGATGCAACCGAGCCGAATACCCAAGTCGTCCGATTTGAGCCCCAGTCGTGCGACTGACACCTCAGAGGCGAGCCCAAAGAGGCCCAGTGGGTCAGCAGCCCACAATGGTAACTCTGAAAATCCAAACTCTGCTGTGTTCTACACGGCTCAGGTTCATATGTTTGAGCCAACTTCTGCCAACTTTGAGGCCCCCATGTCTCCCTGTGCCAGCCAGGCTCCTGCCAGCAACACCACTGCTGCTGCCAACATGGCCTCACCAGGAGTCAACCTGGTCTCCAGCAGCACAGTGGATTCTTCCACTGGTGGATCTGGTGGCACGGAGCATGCCCAGATCGACTTTGACACCATGCTCGATGATGGGGACCACTCCAGCCTCATGTCAGGTACCCTGAGTCCCGGCCTTCTGCAGAGCCTCTCCCAGAGTTCCTCACGTCTCACAACCCCACGCAATTCCGTCACCCTAGCGTCTGTACCGGCAGGGATTGGCAACATGGCCATCGGTGACATGAACTCTATGCTCACAGCATTGGCTGAGGAGAGCAAGTTCCTCAACATGATCAGCTGAGAGCAATCAAACACTTCTCATCCATCCAGTCTTAACCATGTCTACATCAGGAATATATGTACTAAACAAGAAAGCACTGATTGAACAATGCAAAACTGGCTTTTTCAAAAAAATGTTCTTCATTGTCCATAGGAATATGCTTATCTTGTAATATTTGCTTCAGATTATAATATGCTACATTAAGATTTTTAGTAAGTATAACTAGGATCAAGGACATTTTTTCTATCATTATTTGTTAAAAAGCCATACATTCTACCTACAAGTATATGATAGCCCAGGGTATCTAAATCCATCTACAACCAATTGCCATTCAGTATTTTCTGGTGTAATAGCCCTTTACAAAGTGGTGCACTGAGAGCAGTTCATCAAGGTTACCAGGAAATGGAACAGACGTGTAGATAACAGATACTATTTTCTCATGAAGACCTTTATGTGTATAGATTATACTGTATGGTACTTGCTTTAAGTTATGCTATAGACTTTTGTTGGTTAAACTAGGGCTGTCAACGTTACAGTAACATATGAACACCTACCTACATCAAATTCAAAAACATAAATGAATGAATGTTGAATTGAACTACAGTGAATGTAGAGACCTCCACTACCTTTTCACTTAACTGCCATAGTCTGAACCCAACTACAAACTGTGCATGTAGAAATTAATAAATGCTTATTACGGGAAAAAAATTACATTGTATGTACAAAATGTATGTTTCTCCATTATCTATTCCAGCTATTGGTTTAACCAGTGTCTAATAAGTAAAATCTGAATAAAGTTAAGATTGTCATCCATATAAGGACCTTTGTCGGTAACTGGAAGCCACTGTATAACGTTGTCAATTCAACTACCAAAGTAGTGCATTGTAAGATTTATTTAACTTAAAATTTTATTGGCAATCGGACACAGACACCACAGATATCAGTGATGGGTATGATGCTGAAAATCGGCCCCTGGTAATCTGCAGAAATGGCGTCAAAGCTCAATGGCAAATCAAACAATTGGTTGCTGGAATCGTATGTGTGGTGTATGCACTAATTTTAACTATCTTGCAGAACAGGAACAAAACAAAGAAGTGCGTTGCAGCAACCCGTCTTGTGCCAAACTGGTTTTGTGCCACTTTCAATGTCAGTG
Organism: Sparus aurata; assembly: GCF_900880675.1. Lineage (NCBI taxonomy): Eukaryota > Metazoa > Chordata > Actinopteri > Spariformes > Sparidae > Sparus > Sparus aurata. Next base: position 32,868,486 of record NC_044195.1, on the reverse strand, counting down.
ATTTTAAAATGAAGTTTATTTGAAAATGAGAAAATTTTGTTTTTTACAAAGTAAACGCTATTATGATTTTTTTCCTGAAATTCAATTTGTAATTGAAAAAAAAATGGGTGACAAATTGTAATTTACAAAATTAAGAACTTGACAGCCTTAGTTTAAACACATGGTTGTACAACGTTATGATCCAGAGATATTTAGTGCTTTTTTGATCATGGTCTGAACTCCTGAGGATGGTACTGTACAATCAGATTTCCTTCTTTGCCCTCTGGATCTGAGGCATTCGCTCTCCATGGTCCCATCTCACAAGGGTAAATGATTGAAAAGGACAAGGATACGCCTCTGTGTTAGTCTATCAGGGCACATGAACCCCTGTGTCTGATGAGGAGCGTTCTCTAAAAGAATATACAAGTACCTCTGTGTGTTCTCAGCAGAGATCAGATCCTAATTAACACATTCATACCACCAACCCCCTTCGCTGCACTCCACATTTCCCCTGGGCTCCGGATGAACTGCAGAGAGTCCAGGAAGGGACACAGACTTTGAAAATGAAATCCTGTTTCGGACAGGATTTGCGAACTAGTCCTGCAAATTCCTCAGTTTTATTACGTTTGCTGAATTTCTAAGTAGCCTTTAAAATGTTTGTGTGTATGCTACCATTCACTTTTACTATGCTCAGTGTGTGTGGGTTTGTGTGAGTGTGTGTATATAGCTTTTGTACATTTCAAATAAACTATCTCCTTTTTTTTTTCTGTTTTAAATCCCCGCATTGTGTCGTCTTTGATATACCATGTCTGTGATCCCTGGAGGACACGTGAAAGTAGGGCTAGCGTGCTACAAGTGCAATCATATTTGACATGTTCTCAGACTGCTGTCAAGATCGGCTCTCAAAGGGGTAATTTGTAAGATGTAGCCAGAGTTTTAGCTTAAAACGATCAAAAAGTGTAAAGAAAGAAGAGTGTTGACACTGTGTCACGGACGTCTATTTGCTATCTTGCAGGGATAGCTACTGAAGAAAGCATGCTAACAAGCTAGCCCTGGCTAGCCTCTCAGCTTAGGGATATATGTGGGAGGCTAGTTCATTACTTGTGTGTAATAAGTAAACAAAATACACTCACAGAATCTCAAAAAAAAGAAATATTCAAGATCAAGTTAAATCTCGCCATATAAACCTTTGTCTTAGCTCAGATTTCAGCCGTCATGTTACGGTAAAAACAAGGCACCTTTAACGTAAGTTGCTTTAACATAGATACACATGTCAAATTAAACCAATTTTGCACTCTCCTTCCTCTTGTCTTGGATTCAGGTCTCTTTAGATTGCCCCATGATAACCACGGTGCCTGTGCTTCAATAATAGAGGAGCAACGTTTGTTTAGCTTTGAAGCCCCCTGTCTTTCCTCTGCATACATTTGAGCATCTTTCTTGATGCTCTGCTGATGAAAAGATAATGTGTTGGATTCAGTATTTGAGCTTTTTATTCATGATTCTTAACTCTGCATACTAGAGCAGAAGACGAAGGAGCGAGCAGTCTGAATACCCAGGTGAAAAAGGATACTCCATACGCACAAAACGCACACAGAGCAGTTTCTAAACTTAGATGGCATGTTGTCCAAAATTAACAGTGGCAGGCCGGCCCTGAAGAAATGGGTCTGAGAGCAACATAAAACAGGAAAGAGGAGAAAGAAAAAGAGGAGGAGGGAGGTGGAGAGAGCTGCTGTGGAGTTGAACTAGTAAAAAAAAAAAGGTGGGAAGCAAAGAGTGAGATTAAAGAAAAAGAAAAAGGAGAGGGGTTATAAGTAAAGATGCAGAGTGCAAAAAGAAGGAGACCAAATCATTTTTTAATTTGACAGCAAATTCAGCAAGGGACTGGTTAGAAGTGGAGCCCGCTGATTGCTTTTGCCACAGGAATTCCTTATTCTCTTAGAGAGAGGATGGGAGAAAAATAGCCCCAGGGTAAGGAGTCTCACCAGAGAGGAGAACAAGAGGTTAGTGAGGCAGAAATGGGTGATTAGACAAAGCACACAGATGAGGAGAGATGGTGTGTTCTGAAGCACACGGCTTCATACAGTAAACAGGCTGCAGACGTACTGTACAGTGCAGCCAAAGTAAAAGACATGAACCGGTTTCCTTTACAATGCTTAACACTAAGTTAAGACTGGCTGTTAAAGACACCTGCTGTCCCCAAAGACTGTATTTCGTATGATCAGGAGAAATACAACACAACTGATGTCGAGTGAGAGCTGTGTTCGTATACTCGGCATGAAGTCAAACATGTTCCAGGTGGGTGTTGGACTCCACCAAGGTCGTCCCTTGTCCCCACTCATGTTGGAGATCTGTTGTGAGCAGCATCCAGCTCGGGTACCTCAGAATTGCGTCTCCATTTCTTCTAGATGACCCGGTTCTGACACCTTCGTCGCTCCGTGACCTCCAACAGGCACTGGGGCGGTTTGAAACTGCAGGACGAGGATCAGCACCTCCAAGTTTGAGGCCAAGGCTTTCTGCCTTAAAATGGTAGATTACCAACTTCAGTTGGGGGTGAGCACCGGTCCCAAGTGATGGTTGGAAGTATCTCGGGGTCTTGTTCATGAGTCACATGCCACCTGTGGTCATGAGCTGTGGGTACTTATCAAACTGATCATTTTAATTTCCAGCTAGTTTCTGTCTAACTTCCCCCTCAGCAGGCCAGTAGAGTGAAGTGAGTTGTTGCAGCTATATGAAGATTTTTAAAACAAAAATCACTCAAACAAAGAATGTCAGGAGCATTTCATTTGTAGACTGTCATCTGATGAAGTCAAGTTCGCTCTCCAAAATGAAATATATTAAAATACTGTCTGTTTATAAAGATGCACAGTCATGCCGTTGTTTCGTTGTCATCCGAGATCTGACAGATTTAATGAGTAGGGGAAAGGACAGACCATCTGAGGAATCCCCTTCCTTTCAGTTCAGCTGTTCCTAAGTTTGCCAACATCTCATTGTTGGGCTTTAAAGTGCTGTCGCCTGTTAAGAGAAAGGCATTCAGAGGCAGTCAGCTGTTGGTCCGTGACATTCGCACCCTGCACCATGGCTGCTACCAGACAAAACAACATGCGTCAGAGGAGCAGAAGGTCAAATGGATGAAAGATTGCCAACCTCAGCTGACTCACAAAGGAACAAATGCAAAGCATGAAGAAAATTAGATTGTCAACATTTTTCAGAAATATCTAGTTTAACATTTACAGTATCATGACATACCACCACAAACTGTACACGTGTGACGGATCCAAGCCCACAAAAAAAAGCGGCACCGCATCGTGAAAGAAGCATCTGTAAAACAGTGGACACCCCCACAAAATGACTGAGGCGTTTGGTGCCTTGCTCAAGTACCTCTGCAGTACCCTGATTTAAATGAGCAGCACATTTGGCCACGCAGATTGAAACTAAGCTGTGCTGATTTGCTTTTCCATGAAACAGTTTTATTCTCCCCCATGAAATTGATTCTGAGCTCAAAAACCTGAGAGTAAGACATTTTTAAAAGTCAGTGTTCAGCTCTCAGTGTTTTTGTAGCTTCCAAATGATTCTCTTTAGTTTCTCTCGTCCTGTTTGTTCTTTCAAACGTCGGCTGTGTTTTACCGTTTCATCTTGTTCACTTGCAGCTGTTTTGGGAGTCACTGCTGGTGAAAACACAAACCACTTTGTTAGCGATGATATGGGGATTGGGACAAACGCATCATCGGTTTAACACACACCCTCAAGCAGATAGTCCAGTTGTGGTGGAAATGCAAATCCCAGTCGCGCCGAGTCAAACCGAGTCGATCCAGGCTGGCAGATGTGATGGAGGCATGTCTGAACCTGCGGTTCCTCTCGTACCGAGCAGGATTACTATTGCAACAACACATCATCAGTTGGGTAAAACTAACCTTTCTCATGACGGTCTAATCCCAGCTCACGTTTCCTATTCGTGGGTGAACAATCCAACACTTGGTGAATTCTGCTTCACAATGATAGGAAGAGCCGACATCGAAGGATCAAAAAGCGACGTCGCTATGAACGCTTGGCCGCCACAAGCCAGTTATCCCTGTAGTAACTTTTCTGACACTTCCTGCTTAAAACCCAAAAAGTCAAAAGGATCGTGAGGCCCTGCTTTCAAGGTCTGTATTTATACTGAAAATGGAAGCTTGTCGATGATAATACTGTAATATTATACAGAAATGTAATGTAGTAAATCTATTACTACAGTAATACTTGTAATCCAGCAGTTTGAATATCTGATGATCCGATGTTGACCCTTTGAATGAATCTAAACTGATTTTGGTAACAAATTGGTCCTAAATTCAGTTTGAAATGCTTCCTGATGGATGTGAGGGGATTTTGAAGAGGTATCGGAGTGTGTCACATTTTGCTCTCTGGCCTTTCAGGTCAGGTCATCATAATAAAGCGATTCAGAGGCTGAGGCCGTTGTGCCTTTCTCCCCAGGCTTGGCTCGGTCTTTCATCAAAGGCTTCCTGCATTGAGCTCCGAGATCAGAGAGACGTGACCCGTGTCTGAGTCAGGGTTACCTACTGCTCCAATAGAGCTCTGGTACCATCCTGCTGCCGCTGGCCCAAGGGCAGAACGTGCCCCGCTAAACTGTGGAAGTGCAAGAATTATGATCAGCTCGCACAGTGCCTAGGGGACGTCTGTGATGAAGGCCAGCATTGTGGCCTTCCTCGGGGGTGTAGGAGTCCCGGGTCAGTCCCTAACCCGGATCGTGACCTCTCTTAGGTTATCCTCTTCAACCAGCCAGACTGGAGGTCAGATGCTCCGAGAGCTTCGTCGTGAGTAGGCCGCTGAGAAATGCCATCGTTTGATTGAAGTCAGGCGGATCTTCTGATTAAAGGCTTATGTGAGCGAGAGTGAGCGTTGGGAGTCGATGACCTCGTCTTTATGGTTTTTCTTCCCCACTTTTCCTTTTCCTCTTGTAACTGGCAGAAAGAATGTCGACCCATTCATCTCTCTCACCCACTGCAGCCACTTTTTCTCTGTGACATGAACGGTGTCACAAGTCGTCCTCATCATTGAAGCATGATTGTGCATCAATCGCCAAAAAAAACGTGTGGAAATGTCTCCACTGCTCAGTAAAAGACGAAAACAGGCTCCTTAAAAAACACCACATTTTTGACACCACCAAAATAGATCTTTTCCAACTTTTATCAAATGCTTCAATATTGATATGGACCGTCTCTGATTATCGTGACCAAAATAATTCATAATGACGATATAATCATGATAACAATTGAAATCAGGCCAGGCCTGTGTGGTTAAGGACATAGAACAAAATCATTTGTCTCTTTTGGAAGATAAAATACCAAATAATTAATACTCAAATTCTAAGTGAAGGTAGTTTGTATAGAGTTTGTTGCCATAATTAAGAAACAAAATGAATACAGAAAGAGAAATTACACTCTATTACTTTCAAACTGAAAAAAGATACACAAGTTATTGTGTATTTCATCAATAACGTGACACCGCTGATATTGTGCCAATATTGTTGGGATGACTGTTGGTACTTTCACAAAATATTAAAAACACAATGAGATCAGCAATGTGGATTTAATGACAACATGGGTAAAGACAAGTGTTAGAACAAGTGGCTCAGACTGGTAAGTTCAGAGAATGACATCATTTTACTTTAATAACCTTAAAAGCAGGAACACGTACGACATACCATGACGTCAATATATCCAATATGACACTTTATATATTCTTCTTGTTTTTCTTTTTAATTTCACTTTATTCTTGACATTGCACTTAAAGTGTTGCGCAGCTCTTTTTGAACGTACCCATTGTTAAAGACTATCATTGTGTAAACATATCAATGTGTTGAAGGTTTTTGAACACGTTTTGACTTGCTGTCCTGCCACTGGAATAAAACGTCTTTAAAATGTTCCCTGTATGCATTAAAAGGTTAAAGATACATCTGCTATTGCAGCGAAGAAAAATGTTCTGGGTCGAGACCGCAGGGAGTATGGGCAGGTCCGTTTCTGCTAATGTTCCTTTGGTTTGGCTTTCGCTTGCATTTTCTTCGACCCAAGAACCTCCTCGACCCTCTCTTCTCGTCTCAGCGTAGCATTTCTGCTTTTTCTTGAGCAAACACACCAACAGACCAGAGGAGGTTTCCCCACCCTAAACCTGAACCCTTGACCTTGTTTAGGGTTTGGGAGACCTGATGCTGCTGCGTAAAAAGCAGTTGTGGATGGAGGAGTGTTTTCATATCCACAACACTGTAATTATGGAGTGGAAATGCCAACTAGAACTAAGGTTTAAATAGCTGAGCACAGCTGAGAGACAGTGGAATTACAGAATTAACCTGTACAACCTTGCAAACAGATATTTTAGCGTGTTTCATGTCTTTAACCACACAAGACTGGAATCCTTTAAAACGGCTCAGCGCTGAGATAATCTTCATACCCTCATAAATCAATGGGAAAAAGAGGATTTTGGTGCCATAAGGCATTTCAAAAGAAACTAACCACAGCACATAAGGTTTTGGGGTCAGTTACCTTTAACTGCTGCGAGAGTCCCAGCTGGTGACTCCAGTTTAACATCTCACAAGTATCAGATATTCACCCGTCTTTTCCCCCCTCAGGGCTGGAGGCAGGAAAAGGGGGTCTGATGCAGCAAAAGAAATCAGCCCAGACAAAACACAGATTGTTTCCTTCCATACAATGCACAATGGTCCACTTGCCAAATAAAGTTCCTTTTTTTTGTGCACACACACAGCAGGTCTGTGTAGAACGGTAAACCACTGTGACGCTGTTAGGAGGGAACAAGTGTTGCATATATCCTGGACATAATGTCGGGCAGCACGTGGGATGTCGATGTCTATATTTAAGGAACAGCTGCTTCCCTCCTTCTGTGTCATCTTTGTGTTGTTTTAAACCTCTGGAATTTGGCGAAACTGCATCTCAAAACAAACATTGAAAGTTGCTCATGAAAGGTTTTTCTTTAAAACCATTTCCTGGAAGATAAAATTGTATACACCTTAAATATCCCATGAGACCACCAGTCAAGTCAGTGAGCTTTATTTACTCAGTGTTGTATAATGACAATTAAATTACCTCGATTTTAACGTACTTGTGTGAGGACTGATCAACACTTTATATTACGTGCAGTTTTATTAAAATATGAGGGATTGTTTCTGGCTGTAATTATTCATATTTATGCACATAGAGCATGTAAACGTTATCTTGTTGACCACCTTTACATTCATGATTATCCTGTTTCTAATATTGTATCTATGGTTTCACAACTAATGCAAAGCAGCTCTGTTTTCAGTCCATGATCTGACTGTCCTTTGGCGCCTTTGGACCACAAAGTATTCACTCATTAAACCAAGAAAACTTATTGCAAGCCCTGATCCTCCATAAATGAGTGCCACACACGTATTTGTCCTTCACTGCATCGTTATGAAATGACTGAAGGATAAAAACACTCTCGACTTTGCTTTTAGTGTAACTCAGGTACAGCGCTCAACTCCTCGCCGATATCCCGGCTTTTAGCACCCCTAAGTGTCAAAATGTCCCATTTTAGGTGACAATGGATTATCACACGTCTAATCTCCGGCTACATGGGTGGGGGTGACTAAGAGCATCATTTTGACTGACAACAGAAACACTCCTGCTAAATGCTCGAATATCCAACATGCAGCTGCACAGCTATTCTCAGCCAGACCATCGCCCTTGACAGACTTGAATGTGGATCAGAGAACACTGATCTAAGTGTGGACCACCAATGCAAAAGCAAAGCATGGTTGTCCAGTCATGGTAAATCCATCGCTAATCTTTACATGTCCGAGAAACCTGCAGATTTGTTCTGTGACACTTGTGGTCCTGAAAGCTTCTCCTGACTCGACTCATGTGGACTGAACGTAGTCGTAGCTTTCTGCTTTTGTTCAAAATGAAGAATCAGACTTTTGAGCCATTACAACAGCAGACAAAATATCGGTTTCCCTTCTGAAGCTGAATTGTGTCATGGTTTTAGTTTGGTTATTGCCTGTTATATTTTGTAAGAGTCTCCCCACGAAAGGGTTAAAGCAAACTGGTCTTCGGTGTCCTAAAAAGTGGTGGTGGGAATAAAACCCACAGTACACCTCAAAACCCAGAGGTGAAGTGGGAGTCAGTGAACAGGGGTTAAACAAAATATATGGAAACTGGCCAAAAGAAATCTCAAACCCACTCGACCAAGATCTTCACCAAAATAGAAAACCCAGAGGGCCAAATGATGGTGTCGACTCCCTGAAAACACAAAACCACCTGAACAGGTGAACTGCAGACCCTCTCTATAACCTCCCTCAGCTGACTGATTGCAGTCAGCTGAGGGAGAACATCACAGGTACACCCAATGGCTTCTGATTACCTGTGACCTAGATTTGGAGAAATCCCTGTTCACATCAGGATCTTGGGGAATCTCTGATCTGTCCATAACAGGTTCAAATCCAAGACAGTTACCATTTGGTATTCATATATTGATGCCTAAATCTCAGGAAACATTAAAGGTCCGATAAGCAAACGTGGAATCAGATCACTGAATAAAGACTCGACAGACTAAGTGAAAGAACGATGGGAAGTCCAAACAAACTTGTACCGAGCTTTGTTGCTGGAGGGAATGTTTCAGTATCAGTATAACTTTCTCATCCCTATATCTTGGACATATCCCTGATGAGCTAAGTAAAAATGATGTTTACCTCTTAAAGATTTTGCTGGCCTCAGAGAAACTGCCCTACTGCTGGCCTCTTTGTCAATATTGTTAAAGACTTGCATCTTTTACAGCAGAAGACTGGTTTACATTCAGCCAATCAGACAGAATGTTCACTCTAAAATAGGAAATTCACTGTTTTTACAATGTGGACAATGTGACAAATGTTCACAAATAAAGAGTCTTCTTATGTGCATCTTAGTGGTTGTTGGACTTCCTGACTCTGTGCTTTTCCAGACAGTTTTCTTCGTCACCTGTTGCTCGTCAGTTCATTAGTCTTCTGTGTCTATTTCCCCCCTTTCAGTTGCCGGACTGATTTAAAACCTGCTTACTAAATCCTATATCCCATTTATCCTTCTTTTCACAGTTTACAGATAACTTTTCATTTTGTTTTAAACATTCATTTGACGAGATCAGAATAGATATCAACATTTTAATAGTGTTTTTATTAAGCCTTATGAGTGGATGACAGGGAGATCTCGGTCTGACCTTTTTTCCTCTGAAGTCCAATGTTTGAACAAAGTCTCAGAGGAGGGGAGGCTTTTTGGTCCCGAGCCAGTTATTCCAGGGAAAAATCCACAAGAGTTTAATGAGAAGTGCATACGGATGTCAAGAGTGTTATACAGAATCTTTTGAAAGTACTAATCAGACACAGTGAACCAGACATCTCTACTTGTCTTGTCCTGCAGAGACAAAACCAAAAAAAACTAATCACTTGGAGTTTTTTTTGTATTCATTTTATTCTTTAACAAAATGTAAAACACACCGCTCCAGTCATCAAAAGTCATAAGTGCATTTTTCCTCTTTCAGATTAGTCTTGTTTTTAAATCCAAGCGGCCACCAGAGCATGAAAGCCACTGACTGACGGTCTTGATGGAGACGTCATGTGAGCTGGCAGCAGTACAGGGCCGCCTCTGATTGTAAAAGCTGTTCCCTGTTCAGAGTGAAAAACCTGCTTTGTGCTAAATCAAAAAGCCCTTGCTGGTTTTTCTATTCTCCTCCGGCTGCGTATCTCTCTGACAGCGGTTCCAGGAGCCAGACCCTCGCCACCACCACACTTCCCAACCTCAAAGCCCCCCGCCCGCCTCCGCCTCTCAGTTCTGTCCATTAGCAATCCAGAGGGGGAGGATTGGCTGAAAACAAACAACAACAAACAAAAGACCAAAGTGGGGCGAGGAGTGCGGACGGGGGGGTGTAGAGGGAGAACTTCTGTGTGAAATAATTGCGAGGAACAATTTCAAACAGATGTCTGTTTGGACTTGGCCCTGGGCTCGTGTCCCCGTTAAATATAGTGATTTGATTGGAAAACAAGCAGTGTGAGATGGGCTGGCAGCCAACCGGACCATTCGGGGGCTCTCTAATGACCCCCCAGGGTCGAGGGGTCGTCGGAGTAAAAGCAGATCAGAGAGGATGTGGGGCCGGCGGCCAGGACAGGGCCCATAAATCTAGCCCATTCTCAGAGGAAGCTATCTTTTTTCGCTTGCCATCAGAATTAAAATACAATCACAATCGTCACATTGTGCTCCCGCCAGAATGCAAAGGTTATAATTCAAATCTAGCAGACAGAACTGGGAGGTTGGGTTGGGTGGTAGTGGACTTTTGGAAGGTCAACAGGGTTGTGTATTTTAGGCTCAATGAGAACTGCTGCTCAGGGGGTTGTGGGAAAATGTCCTCCCACAGGTCCATGTATTAGAATATTTGGTTGGTTGAGAAAGCGTGACATTATTCATAAAAGCAAGTGTGACAGCACAATCTGTGGCACTAAGTCATATAAATGTTTATTCCAATCCTCTAAGTTCACAATCACAGCAATAATGTATCATGAATGGGACGCATTATTGCAGTGGGAACATTTGTGAAAGCGAAATCTCTGATGGCATAGCAGAGTTTTTCTTCCAATTTTCAGCCGGCTCAGCTTTTCACAGATGTGTTAATGTAGGCCGGACAGCTGCACTTTATGGCAGAATGGCGCAAGATGATCAGGATCATTTTCATCCCCGCTGACCGCTGAAGGAACACACGTGCTTTTCAGTTCGTCAAAAATAAAAACTTCATCGGGGCTGCCAAAGAAAGAGAGAGTGAGGAAGAATTTTTATTTCTTTCCCGTAACAAAGGGCTTAGTCAGACTTGACTGTGAGCTTAGATTGAGTGTCTCGCAGCTCTGATACGCTCTCTACAGGGGAGGAAGTAATGTGTCAGAGCTACACTGACACACACAGGCCACATTTTGTAAAGTTTTTAAATATCTAGATATGCCTGTGCCTGTGCTTAATTTCAAATCACCTTCTTTATGAATATTCATCATATGAATCTAGCAGACTACTTTGTCGATTATGGCACAGATGGCCACAAAAAGTGTTTAAATATTTTCCTTTTAATACTAAAGAGAACAGTGCTGTTTTATGATTAATGTAAGGATTTCATGGAAGGATGATGCTGGAAACAACTGAGAATGTTGTCACTGATTAATATCTATTAACTCAATAATTCAGGCAGAAATGTTCACAAATGAGGTGATGTTTTAAAATCTTATGTTCAAGTTCACCTTCTTCCTTCTTCACTCTCTGACTCTGTCCTGGAAGTAACAGTGACAGAAACCTAAAGGAAACATAATGATTGGACATTTGATCACATTACATCATAGCTTGTCAATAGTTACACTAAGTTAAATTTGTTTGATGTCTCACATTAGGCTGATCCAACCAAGGCATGCATTGGACTCAAGATGACGTTATGATAGAATTAAAATGAACCAGAAAGATTGAATATTACATCAGGTTAAAAGGGTTAAAAGATACATCATCAATATGTTTATAATGCTATATTATGAGTGAAAGGGTAAAATGTAATAGAGCTTAAAAAGATGACTATTATAAATGTTGTCTTTTATTTTGAAGCTCTCATGGTTGTAACAGGAAGTTTAATTATGAATATGAGAAATACTGATCGCTCATTGGTCGAGGAAACAGGAAGTACTGAGCTAAGTTTTGGTAGCTTGATGGAGTGCGTCAGAAAAAGTTGCAAAATAAGTTTGTAGTTGATATCTCAAACTTTCTGCTCGTCAGTCTGGGTCAGGATAATAAATCTAAACATTTTCTGTGAGCAGCTGAAGATATTTCTACTCAAAGTGTGTTTAACAGTTGTTCACCTGTTTATATGTGCTCATTAGCATACCTAACGTCTGTTGTTAGCATTCATTAGCATAGTGAACGGACTCTTAGCCGGTGCATAGCTAACCCAGCTAACAATTTCTGAAGTGGAAACCGTGAAGTTTTATCAGAGACTGTTACAAGCTGACACCAGAGGATGAAGACAGCACTCAGAGTTCATCAGAGGATGGAGGAGAGACGTAGCTGTCGTCGGGAGCCTGGCCGCCATCTTGTTCGTCGGGGCTGGTAAACCTGCAGACTCATAGCACCTGCGCATTGTCCACACAACAGTTTTTCCTAACACCAAAAACAGCCTTACTACCATTTCATTTTGTTTATTTTTGAATTTTAAAAAGGAATAATGAGACATTAGCTATGTTTAAAAATGTTTTATTTGTGTTTTTGGTAAGTTATACGTTATTGAGCATAGTTTATAGTCCTAAAACCTGGAAATCAGTTTGCATAATTTCACCTCCGTTCCCTCTCTCAAATTCAAAAGTTGTTTTGTTTTACAACATAAAAATACATAATTGAACGTCCCATATTTTAAGTATAAAACGCTCATGTGTTAACAGCGGTTCCTAACAAGTAGCCTATCTAACTGAGGCTAACGTTACAGAGGTTGTCAGGGACATTAGACATCATCAGATACTCACTAATCTTAACTAACCCGACTTTAGTGAAAAGCTATTCTAACTCTAACTTTACAATATGTAAATTGTTTACAGAAAATGTGTATTTTAATTGTGTATTATGCGTAGTGGTGGCAACCACAATGTTTCTGTATAACATTAACTTTTTACCCCTAGCTAATTTATTTAATCTTTGAAAATCACAAAAGCTGTGTTGAGTGGATCATAAACCTGTGTTAGCCACAGAGTTTATTTTTGGCGATATTCCAAAATCAAATTCAAATATACAATAGGCTTTTTGTTGAGGGAACCACGGCAATGCTAACTTCTGGGTTAGCCTGGAAAAATATGCATTAATAAACAGTTCTGTCAAACATCAGTCTCAAAAAGCTATAGGGTGGGACTGATACTCCTTACGGTTATAGATGTGTGCTTTGTGCTAATGTTACTTGGTGACAGTCTGTTGCTCCCGTAATAGAAAGCTGGGTTACGTCATCAGGAAGTGTCGATAGAATCGCGCATTCTCAGAGTGGAGCATTTTTTCTTTTCCCCAAACTCCACATCCATCCCTGGAATTCACTCTTCCTTAAGTGAAGAGACGTGTATCCATATTTTCTTCCAAAGCTATTTGGTTTCCACACCTCTCTCTCACTGCAATATACTACAGGTGGGACACACTTACCACCAGAATGACCTTTGACCCTCAAAAGATGACCCTGTGAAGATTGTATTCAGCCATGTGTTGCACCAACATCTGACTCAATCCATCTTGACTGACAAAAACTGAAACACTGAATACTAATGACTAAGTTCAATTTGATTTGAGATTTTAAATGTATTAAAGTACTGTACCTCAGAGGGACATGAGCCTTACTTGAGTACTTCCATTTTATGTAACTTTATACTTCTACTCCACTACAATTTATAGATAGATATAATTCTTCAACTAAATCTGATAACTTTGACTTCTTTGCAGACTCAGATGAATTAAACAAAATATATCTACACTAATACATCATAATTTATTTGTTAAAGATAAGACTTTATTCATTGAGGAAATTCACTGTGAATAACCCATAACTTTGAAGCCACATTAATGTCATGCACATATTAATGCATGAGTAATTTTTTAAGCATTATTATCCAATGGACAATTCTGCATAATGAGTACTTCAGTCAAGGTTAAATGTTGGAGGTTTTCTTGCAACACAGTATTTCTACACTGTAGTGTTGCAACTGTCACTTAAGTAACAGATCAGTACTCCATTTTGTAATGTTCTCAGATCAGGCTCACTAAGGCTTTCACTGATGAAATGGCATGAATATAATTGAGCAACTTTTTGAAATCACAGGCAATTCTATCAGCTTTCAGATTTTACCGTACTGTATCTGCAGTGCATGAATATTGTGTCCTGTGCTGAAGAAAATGGCATTAAAAGAGATCTTATTCCACTTAAAGACAAAGATATTGTCTTTAAGTGGAAAGATGTTTATGAACTTTTTGGTATGTGGCATCTCTCCTCAAATCTGAACAATCTCCTATAGATGTTTGTAGGGCTGCAGCTATCGAAACATTTTGGAATCGAGTATTCTACCGACTGTCCAATCGATTAATCTAATAAAAAGTAATTTTGCATTGTTAAACAACAATACCAAATAATGCATAACGAAAATAACAGGCCTGTTAAATAGACTAAGCAATTGGCTTTTATTCCTGAAAATCATACAGGTATTTATTCCAACTGTTCCTAACACCGGGAGTAAAGGTGTGTGTGTGTGTGTGTGTGTGTGTGTGTGTGTGTGTGTGTGTGTGTGCGCACCCGTGCGCGAGGGAGAGTGAGACAGACAAGATTCTTGGCTCTCCGTCATCGCACTGACTCAATTCTGAACGTAGTGGTGAGTGTCCACAATAACAGTCTGTGTTGAAAAATTGAATTATTATTGCTCTAGATGTTTGTCACTTGTTGAGCCAACTGCCTCTTCAACATCAGTGTGTTACAAACTGCTGAGAATCTGCACTCCGACAGGCCAGAAAGAAACATACAGTCAGTAACAGGATACACACTTCCCTAATCATCATGACCCTAAAACAGCATCAGCAGCATTTGCAGGATGGAGTTTGTGCAAGTCATATAATGGTCGTGGCTAACTGAGAACCAGAAAAAAGGGGGGGATGCATTGAGATGTTAAAAGTTCAGAGCTCAGATGGCACCATGAGTCACTGTCTGTCATCTAGGGCGGTGGAGTTCCTCTGTTTGGTGACCCTGTGGTTTTCTATCACCTGCCACTGGGCTGCACCAACCTCCTCCACCCTTAAGTACACTTACACCCATCCGTCTGTTGTTATTTGCTGTAATTGAGTACATTCTAAAATGCATTTTCACCCTCTGAACTGCTTTCTGCATCTCACGATTAGTGTCCAGTGGTTCGAAAACCAAAGATAATTTAGGTTTTCCTGAAATGAAACCGGCTTTTATTGCGTTTTTTTTTTTTACAACAGTGGAGCACAAAACACAACTAAATGTTACTGCTCTAATGTTATATTATGGGCAAAAACACAAAATAATTTCTGAGGTTATGGCGCCCTCCAGTGTGTGATACCGCTAAAATTATCCTTACATGGACATTGTAATGTGTTTTGTTAGTCAATTCAATTTACTTTGGATATTCAGTTTTAGAAAAGTGATGTTTTTCGTTATGGTTGGAATAGATAATAACAGCTAGTGCGCATGGTGGTAAATTTAAAATTCTCACATGGTCAGGTTACAGTACATCTTACATCTTTATTAGAAGGTGCATAGCTCAATGTTTACCATTGTTTTTCATGGAATGAAAAAAAGATATTTTCAAGAGAATCATTAAAGTATTGTAAGACAAAATGACAAAAAATAACAGCTGTTGTGTTGAAAACGTCATCAGTTGTAACACAATTGGGAACCAAAAACACACAAAATAGAAAAAACTAAAAGATACATTCAAAGATTATGTAAAAGCAAACCCATTTCATCATATCATTTGTATCATTAATGGACAATGCAAGATTAAGATACATATTAAAAAAAAAAGTAATCACACATTCTTACGTAGTAGTTGAAGTACACATTTTTTTTTCCAATGGTAGATGTATCATAGAACATATGATACAGATCGTTTCATTTCATGGAACAATATTTTTAAACTGCTTTTTATCACCTTTTATCATTCAGAGGATAATGCCACATTAAGATAGTTACAACAGGAGATCAGAAAAATCACAAATTCTTACATAGTTGTAAAGTACACCATTTTGTTTTGTTTTTGAACCAAAAGTAAAAGTACAATAGAATGTATAATGCAGATAATTTCATTTTACGGAACAATATTGTTTAACTGCTTTATAGCACGTGTTCAGTAATGCAGAAAATAACAAAAGGTAAAGCTGAATTCATTTTCAAATGTCCGATAAGGTAATTGTGAAAAAACATACCATATCAACGGATAATGCAGGATCAAGATAAATACAAAAATAATAGATAAATCAGAAAAATCTAAAATTCTTACCTAGTTGTTAAAGTACACTATAGGTGCAGCAGAACATGAAAATAGGTATCTGCTGAATTCACTTGAAAATGTTGGATAAGTTCATTGTGAAAAAACATATAATTTTCATAATTAAAAATGATTAAGAGACACATTTTTATTTAAGCAAAACATTCAAAGGTTATTTAAAGCAAAATTGTATCAACAATGAATGATGATGGATCAAAGGTATAAAAAAATCTTACGGCTGTAAAATTTTTACAGCTGTAAAAGTTTTTCAAAAGAAAATGTTGAAAAGAATGCATAATGCAAATCATTTCATTTCAGTTAAATCACAACATGACAACTTGTAACAGCTGGGTTTGTTTTAGGATGTCACAGAAGTGTGAAAAAATTTTTACATTTTCATTATTAAAAAAGGATTAGATTTTTCAGACTTGTGAGCTTTCAGAACACATTTCGGTTTAACATTTTAAAGAGATTTGATTTTAATGTTATACTTCCCCTTAGTGCAATGGTATCAATACGGTAATGAACAGTGCCAAGGGAACAGGCAAACATGTAACAGAATGACATTCATTCAACTCAATCCCTTTCAAATGTACACAGGGGTGTCTAAAACAGATGGATCCACATGTTCAGCTGAAAATACAGCATTTTCATAATTTAGTTAATGTCAAGAGCAACAGGGCCTCTCATTGAGAAACCTAGAAAGAATAACACCTTTGACCCCTGGGCATGACCACGAAGCTCACTTCGAAACACTGGAGCGACTTCGACCTTCAGATCTGGGATACAAGTATCTGCCAGTATCATGTTGTCCATTACCCTGCCACTGACCCTGCAAAGGAGCTCCTTCACCTTCTTCTCTTTCCAGATTCTGCCATTTTCCCACATGGAGGAAAACTGCTCAACCCTGATGCACTTTTTGATTTCTCCAAGGGGTACCAGTCGTTCATAGCCCCACTTCTTCCCCAGGAAGAAATGGATTACGGGCCTCTTGCCATTGTACACTTCCTTCATCACTGCATGATAAGACGTCCTCATCTGTGAGATGTAGTTCCCCAGACTTCTACATGCTGGACTATTCTGGCCCTGCTCTGGCCACAACAGCACAACTGCAATGAAGTGCAGAGACAAACTATCACTTAATGGGATTGGCTCCCGCAGAACTTGGCAGAGGAGTTGCATTAGTCTCTGGTATGGCAGAAGAAAGGGTGATTCCAGTTTCAGACAACTCAAAACAACATTGACATACAGGAAGTTGATTTTCTCCTTCACAGTCAGGTTATGACGAGGTTCAAAAACAAAATCATACTGTCTGGCAATCCTCTCCATTATTTCAGGTGGAATACCATTTGAGAGAAAGCTCAGAATCCCAGAATAGGTATCGGCTTTTTGCATCTCCAACTTTTGTCTTGTTTGGTGTAGTTTCAGCATTGTCTGCATGGTTTTGTACCTCAAAAGATCTGCAGAATCTGTCTTGCAGAAAACCTCTGCATACTGTCTAAAACATCTGAAAAGCTCATTTTGGGCTACTTGATCACGAATGTCTTTCATTCCAAATCTGGTTCCCAAATTAACAAAGAAATTGTCAAGGAAGTCAAAGTTAACCTTCATCCTGTATTTGAGGTTGTAAAGTAAATCCTCAAACTGTCTGAGAATGATGTAATAGGGTCTGTGTTTGTTGCACCGATCAGATCTCTCTACATCCTGAAGTTTAACATTCCCAGAGAGAACTTGACTCATAATGTCATGGCGGACATTGTCAGAAGAAAATATTGGGGTCTTTGCCATAACCTCAATGACAAGTACTCCAACCTGAATCTCTCCCAGGCACCCTGATGTGTTGAAAGGGTTGTTGTCTGTCTTGATTTTCAATCGCTGAAGTGATTCCTGCTTTGCGAGGCTCTGTGTTTCCTTGAATGCATCTATTGCTGACTGAGCTATTTTGAGAAGGATGCTCAATTTTTCAGGACTGATGGGCTCTTCTTTGCCATTTGCAATGGCATTCTTAAGCTCATGCTTGATGACCTGTGCTGATGTGTCTGCCATATATGAGCTGTCCTTGGAAAGATCTCTTGCTTTCTTTGCCCAAACTTTTGCCTCTGAGAAGCCCTTCTTTTTTAGGTAATAATACCTGGCTAACAACTGAGAGATAATGGCATCTTTTGCAAATCTTTTTGATGCATTTTGTAGCACCGTCTCTTCAAGTCCTGGGGTTTCCTTTGCAATCTGTTGAATTAATGGAGAAAAGTCAGATTCCTCCTCTAATGAATGGTATCTCTTTACCAAAATGTGGTGAACATCTTGCAGGAGTTTGTCTTTTCCTTGTGTGCTTTCATAAAGCTCGTTTGTGGTCAACAAAAGGTCGGCAATGTCAGCTTTGCGTACCTTGTGTGTTGTTATAAGTTCCTGCAAACAGTGCTTTGCAATACTTGAATGGATCATTTTCACAGCTGTGAAAACTACCTTGCCCTCCACTGAGCAGCTGGAAATTAAAGTGGAAAATTTCCTGAATCCGTCTTTGACTTTGATGGTTCCACAAAATGGTTTTGGTTGAAGACCAAGAAACTCCTCACATAGCGAGACAGAGAGGGAGGCACCCTTGCAGTATATGTTCAACACAACTAAAACTGCCAAGAGTTGTGCATGTTTCTCATTGATGTCAAAGCTCTTGAGGGTCTTGCGGGCCACACCCTCAACATACTCAGTGCTAAAGTTCTTCTTCATGATCATAAATCCATAGAATGTTTTTTGAGCGTTCTTGTGTGTTTTCTCTATTTCCACAAGTTTTCTATCAAACTGTTCCTGCTCCTTCTCAGAGAGATCGTTTCCAATGAATACTGTGTCTTCAGTTGCCTCAGTGTCTTCAGTGGACTCTGATGTCATGCAGTTCAGGAGGATTATTTGTGCAGACTTGGACTGAATGTCTTTCTTTGCACATTCTTTGTCAATGACCTGTTGCAAGTCAAAAACTTTTTCCTTATCATCAAAGTCATCTATCATCAGCAAAACGGGGACCCGTGGTACTTGCTCCTCATGGTCATACATCAAAAGTTTGACCACTTGCTCAGCTACCTCAGTGAAATCAGCATTGCAGTCTCTGAGGACAGCACAACGGAATTTGTCTCGAAGAGACCATAAAGTATGCATGGCCAGAGTTGTCCCACCACATCCAGGTACATGCATGAGGTTCATTAACACGCAGGCTTTTCTTAGGGAGCACAAATCAGGTATGATTGTGTTCATGATGAAGTCAAACTTGTCTCGTTTGATGAATGGTGTGGACCCAGGCTGCTCTGAGAAATAGAAATTCCACCATGATACTTTTCCTCCTTTGTAGAAGTTCTCCTCTATTTCAATGTTGTCCTCGTTTCCTCCCTCACATTGGTTCACGCACAGGACTTCTAAGGTCTTCAGGCTACGCTCAACTTTTTTTTCAAGAACGACTTTGCTTCCTCCACCGCAGGGTAGGAAACGGCACGATCTACGGTTCTCTGACAAAAGGCTGAGAATAGTGCCATTGACTTCAGCAAAACTGAGCTCATAAATGCACCTTCGAGAGATGTCGATTCCGAACCGAGCATTGATTAGGTCTCTCCAGGAGGTAAATGCTCTTTCATTGTCACATACACAAAGAATTTGCTCTGTGCCTTTGAGCTCCTGAAAGAATGTACTGAATGTCTCAACAAGAGGGTCCATCTTCTCACTCACTGTTGACAAAAGTAAGAAGATGACAAGAAATCTCTTGTTTGGAAGCACATCTTTCCGACACAAGAACGAAATCACATCTCGGATGGAGGCTCCCTTGTCCATCAACCACTCGTCTATTTCTGACGGTACCTCATCCTCAATACCTCCATTGCAGAATACCCAGCTGGTATTTCGAGTTAATTCTAACTTGTTTGCAATGTCCTCAACTCCTTCTGTGATTTTATACTTTGCTGGTAAATGGACACTTACTGTACTCTGCTGTTCAAAGTGACACTGTAATCCATGTTTAGCTGATTCTGGATCAAAGTCTAAAACAGCTGTTGGGTTGAGTTCGACAAGAAATCCCAGTGATTCCAACTGAACTGGGTGTGATTTGTTAGTTATGATCACATACCGCTCAAAGTGTGACTTGTCTAATGAGAGGGAACCTCCAGTTATCATCTGACTTAATCTTGAGCCTTGAGTACTGCTTTTTATCACATTGAGGTGCTTCTCTTCAGATTGTTTTCGAAGTTGAGTTAATTGTGCTATACGATCAACAAACTGGCTGTATTCCATCATAGGTTTGGCACCTGTGGTTGGTGCGAGGAGATCCCTGCTGCTGCCTCCATCTCGGACAAATAATTCTTTCTGTGGTTTTGTTTCAGGTTTGACTGTTTCTTTACCTTTTGCTTTTTTCTTGGCTTTTTTTGTGTCCATGCTGGAAGTGTGGTAGATGTTTTCTCCACAGATGGTTGAGTCAGGAACTATGTCCACTTCTATCACACATTTGTCAGATGATGTCATATTCTTATTTAGAACACCAACAAATCGAGGAGGTTTGATGCAAATTTGAGCAGTCTGTTTGTGTTTATGCTCAAAATAACCATTTATGGCAGATTTGAGTTCATTAGCAAAAGCCTCTCTGTCCGTGACAACCACTCCCAACACTTGACCATGGATGAATTCTGGCTTGTCCCCAATTCCAAAATGTATGGTGCCATTGGTACGGCTGTTCATGCAGGCAGCTGCAAAGCGGATTACCTCATAAGTGAACTTGTTCATTTTTGTTTCATCCGTTGTATTGATGAAAGCTTTGTACTCGTGGCAGGGTTCAATGAAGTCTGAGGCACCAGATTCTGTGATATCAAGAATGCTGCTCTCCATGTATCTATATGGATCATGGTATCTACGAAATGGATACGGTTTACATGGTCTTCCAGGCTGATTTATGCAGCTGGCTGGTTCCTCTCTCTTTAATTTCACTACCTCATCTCTGGCATGAATGATAAGTTTGGCTGGGCCAAAGGTCACACCCATTGTTCTTAAGTCTGTTGCATCTAAAAGCAAAAGACTGCACCCATTAATGTCCTGCTTAAACAGTGTTTCTGCAACACTGTCATCCACATTATCCAACTTCAGAGCCCATTGTCTCACTTGATGTTTACTCCAATCCTTGATGTCAGGTGACAGGTCCTCCTCCTGACTCTAAAATGAAAAATAAAGTTATTTTTCCTTATCTTCCACTTAGATCACTGCACAATTACTATTTCTGTCAGATGTGATGTATTTAGTGTCAGATGTGGTAATGCACAATATAATAAAATATCTCGTCCCGATGTCCATGCAGCCTAATGAATGGTGCTATGGGTGCATCTTTCCTTAAAAGTTGTCATTTACCTTCATTGCGCCTTGATCTGCCATACCATCATTGGCTCCCACTTTGCACACATCTGGGTTGCCAATGCTACAAAAGTAATTTAAAGAGAGAAATTAATAACAGAGGACTAGATACTATACTGCTTGGCACTCAATCAGAAAATGTCATTTATTTCAACTTCACCTCAATTTTTCCTGATCGTCCATGATGGCTGGCTTACTTTGCGCAACATCTTGACTAGTAATACTGCAAGATAAAATATAAATGTGAATACATTGACAAATTAAAATGTCTGAGCACATAAACTAGATATTGAACCTCAATACTAGGGCTGCCCTCAAATAGTCGACCAAGCATTAGCCGACCAAAATTTCATTGGTCGATTGGTCGCAGGAAAAAAAAAAAAAAAAACATTTGGAGCTGTGTCTTGTCAAAATTAAGTCAAAATCTATGTGACTGGCGGCTGGCCTGTGTATAAAAGGCTGGAGGGCTTTTAATTTGAAGGGCCGGATACAGGAAGTCATGACACTCACCCGCTGTCAGTGTTTTTTTTTAACACGGCAGGTCCCTTCGACATCGCAGTTAGACAGTTAACAATTAATAGCCAACCATGTCGGGAAAGACGTCTAAAATATGTGATCAATTTGAAAAGAAGAAGGATGACCCCAAGAAGGTGACATGCAAACTTTGCAAGAACTCCACTCCTCCATGACAAACCCGAACGTATGAAAAAAGAGATAAATACATTTTATTATTGTTGTATTGTTGTATGCGCTAGTATTAGACTATTCGTGTGTACTGGGGAAGCTAAATTATCCAGCTCACTGTGTTTTAATTATTGTGTAAATCTCTCTACAGGCGCATCCACTTTACTGCGGAGATGACATATTTTAAAAAAAAATAGTAGGAGACACGGACGGACAGACGGTCATCAACTCCGTCAACCGGGGGACGGACGGACGCTCGTCACTGTCACGCGCGGAGTATAGCGGCGCAGCGCCGCTGTTCCACCGTCTGGGGAGAACCCTGATATATATATATATATATATATATATATATATATATATATATATATATATATATATATATATATATATGCGTCGATTAGTCGACTAATCGCTCTAAATGACGACCACTGGTCGACCAAGAAAATCCTTGGTCGGGGGCAGCCCTACTCAATACTTCAACCAACCATCAAAAACAAAGCAAATTTCTTTAGGCCTTTGTTGTAGCAAAAATTTGGACTTGTTAGTCTTAAATGTATCTGATACTAGTAATGGCAAATGAGAAAATCCTATTCTCACAACTCATCAGTGACCATTGGACCAATCGTACTGAAACGTCATGATCTTCTATAGGTATCTAAACAAAAATTTAGCATGTTTACATGTTTTGTTCAGCAAGATAACCTTCCAAAATGAACACCACTTGATGAACAATACTTTGATTTTTAAATGCAATTGAGCTTGGTCATGGCAGAGAAGGAAGGGAAGAAGGAGTGGCGCTCACCTAGATTCCGAGTAAGGACTCTTATCCTTTCTTTTATTTATGTGATGGCCTGATCACATGGACATGAGAAATGTGAAAGAACCAGTATGGTTAGCCTAGACCTAAAAAAACAACAACTTCTGCCAGTACTGTCTGTGCCATGACAACTGTGAAACAAAGCCATCACAATAACTAGTTTTATACTCTAGCCTTGATGGCACCATAAATACTGCGGTGTCTATGTTTCGCTTGTTATCACAAATGAGATGTCAGCCAAGAGAGACGCCTATTGTCTCATTGTATTACCAAACTGTAACTGGCACTGGAATATCAAATAAAGTAAAACAGATTTTAAAAAAAAAAACGGTATGGAACAGTAATGTATTAAATGTGGAAAGACCTGTATAGCTTTTTTTCTTTCTCTTCTCTCAGTATTTGTTGTAGTTTCTATGATGTAACAGGCTGAATTTACTATACATGTGTGGATGAATGCAGTTGAAACAATTCGACAGTTTTACAACACTTCCCCACACTGCAATTATATTCCCCATTTAATATGTTTTGCAGAACTGGACTTTTGGTCATATGAGGAAATCATCAGTGTGGTTCCTGAATGTTCCTGAATAACAAAGGACTAGATACTATACTGCTTGCACTCAAAACAGAAAATGGCATTTATTTCAACTTTACCTTAATTTTTCCCGATCGTCCATGATGGCTGGCTCACTTTGCGCAACATCTTGACCAGTAATACTGCAAGATAAAGTATAAATGTGAATAAATTGACATGGTAAAATGTCTGAGCACATGAACTAGATATTGACCCTCAATACTTACACCATCCATCAAAAACAAAGCAAATTGCTTTAGGCCTTATTGTAGCAAACATTTGGACTTGTTAGTCTTAAATGTATCTGATACTAGTAAATGGCAAATGAGAAAATCCTGTTCTCACAACTCATCAGTGACCATTGGACCAATCAGATCTTCTATGGATATCTAGACAGAAATGTAGGATGTTTACATGTTTTGTTCAGCAAGATAACCTTCAAAACTGAACACCACTTGCTGAACGATACTTTGATTTTTAAAGCATAAATGCATTGCCAAAAGTAAAAGCAAACGTTATGCTATAAACAAACTATGTCATGGTTGCAAGACCCCAGTTTCACCACCACTAAGCTCTCTCATACACTATACTTAACACATTGTACTATGAATACATCAATCTACACACTGGAAAGATAAAGTAAGAGTAGTTTGCAACGAAAGACAAATTAAACTCTTTCTGTGGAGGCCATGGGGGATAATAATTATCATCATCCCTGAAATACATTGTGTACTATATACATGTCTGTGTCTAGAGCTCCCTGCATGGCTGTTGGCACAACATAATGATGAGGGTAGATGGGACTGGGCTTAGTCATCGCAGGTGGTTGAGTGGTTAGAGCGCATGCCATATACGCTGCCGACCCAGGTTCGATTCCAGCCGGAGGTCCTTTGCTGCATGTCACATCCCCCTCTCTCTCTCATGTTTCTAATCTGTCTACTGCTTAATAAAGGTGTCTATGCCGAAAAAAATCTTTAAAAAAAAAGAGTTATTAGTAGGGATGCAACAATATTCGGTATTTTACCAAACCGTTCAATACGCCCTGTTGGGTTCAATGCACAACGGCAAACAATGGCATTTTTGGTACGTTTCCCCGTCACAAAACTTTATCAAAACTTTGTGCAGCCGCGCATGCTGCGTGATCCCCTCAGGAGCAGAGGCATGAGAGCAGCACATTGTTCAGGCTCAGTGCCATGCGCTGCTCATGCCGCCTTCAGAGCCAATCAGAACGTCCCTGAATTTACTAGGAGCCAATCAGCGCTCTGCATGCAACTGTTGAACGGCCCTCCAACAGCTGTATGTGACAAACTCGGAAAAAAACACAAAACGAAAACAAAAGCAGCGGGCTGCTTCATAGCGAAAGACATGCAGCCGTATTCAGTGGTTGAGGACACCGGATTTCGCCACATGATGAAAACAGTTGAACCTCGTTATCATGTACCATCCCGCAGCCATTTTAGTAGTAAAGAGATCCCAGAACTTTATGAAGTATGCCGGTACGAAGTATGCTATACTGCGCCACTATATTCATTTTCAATGTTAGCTGCTTTATAGCGGGTGTTTGTGGGCTGCCGCGTTCTTCTCGTAAAAAAAGCGCCCCCCGGCTGACGGTGACGAGCGTCCGTTCGTCCATCCGTCCACCCCCCGGTTGACGGCGAGGAGCGCGGGGACGGACGGACGAACAGACGCTCGTCACCCCCGCTGACGGCGATAACGACCGTTAAGATATTGAAACCGTACCGTTACCGTGGCCCAATAACCGTGATGCATACCGAACCGTGGGAAAACTGTACCGTTGCATCCCTAGTTATTAGACACAATGGTCACAAAATGTCATACCGGATAACTGTCCGGACCTCATGGTGAAATGTAAAAAAGCTACAAAATAGTTGAAAAGAAAATAAATTAAAAAATCTCTGTCCCAGGCATTATTGTATGAGTGTTGCCTTTGATATATGAAAATGTTACAAAAAATTAGACATCCAGTGGATTGTTATGCTTTTAAGCAGCTCGTCCCAAAACTGGTATGTCAGCCAATGTCATCCGGGATAACAAGCAAACTGGAGCAAATTTATGGGGCATTATGGGGTACACATTATCAGACAGGAAGTTAGGCCATCAGGAAGACCCGAAAGGACCCTTAAACAATGGTGAAAGGTTAATAAGTCTCTCTTAAAATGTGCTTTATTTACTCTTTTCAGTCACTGGTACACTATGTTGTAAAATCCTGTGTCATATGGGATAATGCTAAAAAACATATATAATGTTGATTTTATGCAAATTTGTTTGTTTTATGTGAAATTATATACTTTAATGTTGAGGGTCAAGTTTGCAGATTTCTATAGGTAGCCAAAACAACTGCCTGATTGAGTTTCAAACGGAGTTTTGTCATACTGGGTAACGATTTTGTCATATAGGATAACAGTTATTTTCTGTTACCCCACAGTGTCATCTGTTATACAGAATGACCCATATTTGACAGTAGTACTGTTTTATGCTTTTATTTGTATAATTTCCATTCTTATTGTGATATGAACACATTATTATGCACATTTAAATTTATTGCTGGCATATTATATTTCATAATGGTATTTTTAAGCACTTTTTAGTATTTGAACACTTGCTTAAAGTTTTTAAAATATGTTATGTGTCCCTGAGTCGACTGTCCCGCTGTTACTCTGATGTAAACATGGATTATTGATGAACATCAATAATAATTAGGTTGTGTAAGGATGACATTTCAAGTGGAAACATTAGGTGTCATACCAAATAACGATTTCAGTCAGGTGGGATAACGCTGATTAAAATGCCTTAAAATGCATAATTTCATTTTATGTAGTTGAGAAAACAATAATAGTATGATGCCAAGTACTGTTAAGGATTTTCAGACATTTTGCAGATTGAATCACTTTGCAGCATTAAAATGTAGGTGAGAACTTGAGCAAGTGGGGTCATGTCTATAGAAAACACATTATAATGAAAAAAGGAATTGTCTAAGTTTCATTTTCTGAGCTTTAAATATTGGCAACTGTCTTACTTTACATATTTATGAAGCATTATTGACTTTAAAAGTTCTAATATAATAATATTTTGAAAATTCATTAACGTTATCCGGTAGGACATTTTTGACTGGTGTCATCAAATAACTCTAAATTAAAACACATAAAATACATTTTTTGAAAATGAAATTTTAAAAATGACTACATAACATCCTCATAAAAGGTCAAAACTACATTGATCTCAGTTTTAACCTATTTACATTTTTGGTCAACTTAAAACCTTATTGATGGCCTGATCACATGAACATGAGAAATGTGAAAGAACCAGTATGGTTAGCCTAGCCTAACCTTCTGCCAGTACTGTCTGCGCCATGACAACTGTGAAACAAAGCCATCCCTATAACTAGTTTTATACTCTAGCCTTGATGGCACCATAAATACTGCGGTATGTCAATGCTTTGCTTGTTATCACAAATTATATGTCAGCCAAGAGAGACGCCTATTGTCTCATTGATATACAGTATTACCCAACTGTAACTGGCACTGGAATATCAAATAAAATAAAACAGATTAAAAAAAAAACGGTATGGAACAGTAATGTATTACATGTGGAAAGACCTGTATAGCTTTTTTTCTTTCTCTTTAGTTAGTATTTATAGTAGTTTCTATGATGTAACAGGCTGAATTTACTATACATTTGTGGATGAATGCAGTTGAAACAGTTATACAGTTTCACAACACTTCCCCACACTGCAATTATATTCCCCATTTAATCTGTTTTGCAGGGAACCAGGCTCTTGGTCATATGAGGAAATCACCAGTGTGGTTCCTGAATGTGGTTTAATAAAACCAGGAAGAAGCTGTCCAGAACTGTCAAAACTGTTCAATTAACAATTCTATCATATTGAAGCAGACAGAACTATCAGAATGTGAATTTATATTTGATTAAGAGCTGTTTTAATTGCTATGGGTGTGATAAGAATCAATGTGATGTTAGAATGGAAACAATAAGTTATCTCTCACACAAACTGAAATCCTAAAGTCAGGTGTAAGACAATAACCAACTAACCATGAACCCTTGTTCATTTTGTGATAAGTTCATTTCCATCAAGCAGTGCTCATTAAAGAAAAACTGTGGGCTAGATAATACACACTTACCTTGCCTGGAAAATTTCATCGAGACTCGGTGCTATTGATTGTCCTCCTCGCTGTTTAAGGCTCAGGTCTTCAAACAGGGATGATGTGACAGAACTTTCCAGGAGACATCTTTATGTGCTTGTTTGCAGAGAGGAGAGAGATATCTGTTCTGTGCCGGTGCTATGCGGAAGATAGTAACTCCCTCAGTGGGCTGTCTGTTCACAGGAAATGAAACCTAAGCAATGCTGTGTGTGTGTGTGTGTGTGTGTGTGTGTGTGTGTTTTGGTTGCTTTGTTTAAAAGAAACGATACCAGAGATCGCTGACTTGTGGCTGAAGTCAGTGGGTATGACAGGGAACGATGATGACTAGTCTGTAATGTTCCAGGTACATCAGTCACATCCCTTTGAGCTGCTGGGAGGAAATTGTCTTTACTAAATTAGCGTTCAGCTTTAAAGGGATAGTTCATGTTTTTTGAAGTGGGATCATATAAAGTACATATCTATAGTCGATCCGTTTCCTACCGTAATCACCGATCAGCACAGCCTCAGTTTGGAGAAGCAGAGAGCCGCTCCAGCCCAGACGCTCAGCTTTGTACTGCAGTGAACGGGTCCAGATGCAAAGTGAATTTTAAGCACCTAAAACAAGGCTCACCTAAAAAAATCTGTATCAGTTCAAGTGTACGTTGTATAGAGAAAATTCACACCGCTTTACATCACTGTCACACTGCCCTTTCTTTTGGAACTACATTTTCTCAACCTCCGTATCCCTACGCAGTTGCGCTAATTCGTAGAGATACGGAGATTCTACGGTCTGTGTCTATGTCTGAAATTGTTAAGTTTCGTTTTTATCGAAAGTAAACCGCTTGTCCAGCAGCTGGGCCTCGCTCTGTATTTCGCCACTCGCAGATCACCTGTTGCCCAGTTGTGCTAATTCGTAGGGATACGGAGGTTCTACGGTTGAGAATATGTAGTGCCAAAAGAAAGGGTGGTCTGATGGCGATATAAAGTGGTGTGAATTTTCTCTATACAAACGTACACTTGAACTGTTATAGATTCTTTAAGTGAGCCTTGTTTTAGGCGCTTAAAATTCGCTTTGCATCTGGACCCCGTTCACTGCAGTACAAAGCTGAGCGTCTGGGCTGAGCGGTGATTACGGTAGGAAACAGATCGACTATAGATATGTACTTTATATGACCCCACTTCAAAAAACACAAACTATCCCTTTAATGCACTAAATGGGTAACATTCACCGAATACTTTATGCTTCTTTCTTGCTTCGGCCAACCAACCCAATATTATATTCCGGAAACAGATCTCAGTAAAGTATCAAACGCCCAATATTACAGAAAGTTAGTTTTTTTGTGTGGTTCCATTCTCATTCGTTTTGTCAAAATCCTGCTACTAATTAATGACAACATTTGTGAATAGATTCTGAATCGTGGGAGATAAAAATCTCAATTCTTATGTGAATTGGCTTTTTTCTACCCACCTGGTGTTTATGTGGGAGGGAGAGAGAGCTTTGGGAGAGCTCAGCTATTTCTGTGAGAGTGCTTCATTGCAAAACTTTATCAGTGGCTTGAGGGAAGGGAAAATTTAGATTTATAGCAGACCACACCTCGAGCTATTGCTCTCTGAACCTTGGATTTATGAGATACTGAGCTGGATTGTCTGAGATGAACAGAACAACAGGCTGCTTGATGTTTACAGCTGTTACACAAACTGTTGATTAGGCCATATTTCTTTTATAGTCACTGTTACAACAGGCACTTTCATATACTGTACCTGCATACAAAAGAAAACAGTGCAAAATACTTTATTTTGAGCAAAATACAATCATCATACAGCCACAGCAGTCAAAATAATCTTCCAAACTTCAACGTAGTGTCTGTGTTTAAACATACAGAAGGCCTGTGTACGTAAATACCTCACTTTTGTTGAAGCCAATCTTGACTTCCCCAGGTTGGTTGATGCGAGAGAAGAGTCTGACACTGGATTGTGAACAAGCTGCAGTACTTTATTTAACAAAGATCTTTGGAGAACACCACACATAAAAGATATGCATTCGAGCTAAGCGCCCTGTGTTCTGAGTTCGGTCAGCTGTGACTCTGGGTTTCATTCTACGCGCTCCTCCTCTTGGGCGATCCCCTGAGCTCTTACCATTGGATAGTTTTACTCCTTCCTTCTCTGTGATTGGCTACGTTCGTCTCTGGGGTACGTCACTCACTTTTGGAGCTTGTCCTGCTTTCACCCCAAACTGGTTCGCTCCGCTTTGCTTCAGAGCTATCTCTTCTAACCAGTTCCTATTCTGTATCTTTAGCCTTCAAGGACGCTCTCTTGTTTTTCTGCAGGTTTATACAATTACACCTGCAACATTATGTCTGAAGATATCTACTGTTCCTGTAACTGTGCGTTCTTCACCCTGAGTCACCCCCTGCGTCCCGTGTCTCATGAACACAGTGTACTTTCCCATTCCACTGAATTTCTTCAGTCCACACATTATATTTCATCCTCATAGAAATGGCTCAATATCAATCAAAACAGAGTGAAGCTCCTTTCACATGTAGTTGTGATAAACCCCTAATTAGCAAATTTACATCATTCAGTAAATATAGCGATTTTCCACACTTTTACCTAACTTAATGTCACACATCATCGCGAAAATAGTCCTTTGTAGAATATGCAACAGAAAAAGTCAATACACTACATCACAGCATTTCATATTAAGGACAAGCATGAAATGTATAGGGCCCTATGAAATCCGTTTTATTTTTTCCCAAATTCCGTTTTATTTTTTCCCAAATTCCGTTTTTTCCGTTTTAATTTTTGGGAATTCCGTTTTTTCCGTTTTAATTTTTGGGAATCCTGATTTACTCTTATTAAACTACTAAAAACAGTGTGTTTTCAATGTAAATAACTCAAATGTACACAAATTAAATAGAAATTACCTTAAATTAATTGAGGGGACAAACATATTTCCTCAATACTGTACCGTACAGTACAGTAAAGTGCATCAAAAATATTTTGACTTCATAATGTCTTCATACAGTAGTATATTTTGTGTTTTTATGGGTTTCATTGAATAAAAACATGGTCAGCTCTCAGGCAGATCCAGAAAAGCCTCCCAGCCCAGGCAGAGTCAGCTAAGATGGCTGTGGCTAACGGGGCTAGCTAGCTAACAGCAGCTACTGTTGGCAGCAGTTAACAGTCACTCTGGTATTATATGCAAATAATATGAATCGGACAGTGGCTAACTCTGACACATTACACCTTTAATTATGATTTCTCAGGTCTGCTTCTTTGCAAAACAACAGTGCACCTGACACATACAAGTCGTTCGGGAACTGCTCGGCTCTGTACTGAGGGGTAAATGTCAAGTTTCTCAGCTTTTTCGCCGACAAAGACGGAGCCGTGGGCAGCCACTTCGCCATGCTTGCAATGTTTTGACGGGAGAGCTCAGTCTGTGGGGAGGGGGGCGGCGGCGACTTGTTGTGCCACCTAGATTTGGTTCCCCCCGTGCAGTTTTCCCCAGACAAAAGTTCCTCTTCCACACGAGAACAACATTTCAGTGAAATTATGTCAAATTCCGCGATATTCCGTGTTAAAAAGTAGATTACGTTTTAATCGGCCAATTCCGCGATTCTGTCCGCAATTCCGTGATCGCGGAAATCATAGGGCCCTAAATGTACATGTACTTAGTTGTTTGCATCTTTTGTTACCGTGGTTACAAGCCTGCTCGTGCATGGCAGGCTCCTCTGTGGGGAGGGTCTTTGAAGGCAGGGCTGCAGTGCAGCAGAGAGGAGGAAGGAGGGACCTGGGAGCTGTGATCATTCAAATATTCTGGCCAAGTCCACTTTTTTCTCAAAACTCCAGAGTGCAGCTTAAAGTAACAGATCAGAGTACTTCTCCTACAACTGCAATTTTGTAATCTTCCCAGATCAGGCTCACTAAGGCCTTCACTTTTGAAATAGCATGAATATACTTGAGCAACTTTGTGAAATCACAGGCAATTTTATCTGCTTCTAGATTTTACCATACTGTATCTGCATTGCATGAATATTGTGTCCTGTGATGTAGATAATGGCATCAAATGAGATCTTATTCCACTAAAACACAAAGATATTAAATCTGAAAAGATGTTTATGAACTTTTTGGTATCTGTGTGGCATCTCTCTTCAAATCTAGACAAACGATCTCCTGTGGATGTTTGTCACTTGTTGAGCCATCTGCTTCTTCAACATCAGTGTGGCACAAACTGTTGGGAACCTGCATTCTGACAGGCCACAAACAGGATACACAGCTCCCTAATCATCGCTGTAACACAGCATCTCCAGCAGCCCTGCAGGATGGTGTGTGTGCAAGTCCTCGAGGGACGGGGAAAAGCACTGAATTGTTTGAAAAGTTCAAACTTCAGATGGCAACGTGAGTCACACCGTCGATCATCAAGGGAGGTGGAGTTCTTCTATTTGGTGACCCTGTGGCTTTCTATCACCTGCCACTAGGTTGCATCAAAGATGTATTTTCACCCCGTCTGAACTTCTTTTTGCATCTCAGCCTTAGGCCTGAACAAACCTTTTGCTCAGCAGCACATCAAATCGTAATACTCATATCATGATCATGTGCCATATATTTATACCTGTTGTGTTCAAATCAAAATCAAATCAAATCAATTTTATTTATATAGCCCAAAATCACAATCACATTGCCTCAGTGGGCTTTACAATCTGTACAGTGAACAACATCCTCTGTCCTTAGACCCTCGATTCGAGTGAGGAAAAACTTCACATGTTGATGGAAAAAAAAACCTTTTAACAGGGTAAAAAAAACAATGGAAGAAACCTCAGGAAGAGCCACAGAGGAGGGATCCCTCTTCCAGGACGGACAGACATGCAATAGATGTTGCGTGTACAGAAAAGAGCAACAATTCACAGTTTACAAGGTACATCAACAGAAGATCTGATACAAGTTATGCAATGTTAGTGGAACCAGGAGACGACCGAGCAGGACGAGGCATCACCAAGTGGAGCCCGAGCCAGACGACCTCCTGTCCACCATGTTGACCTGGAAGAGGGCAGGCCACACAACATAATTAGTAATAGACAGAGAGAGGCATCAAGATTTACAGAAATAAAGATATGAGGAGATAGTGAAGCAGAGGAGAGCAATGATCCAGCAGAGCCCGGGGTGTGACGATCCAATCAGTCAGTATTTCAAGGCAGCAGGAGCCCGGAAATGGTAGATGGTCCCAGGGGGCCGTGGTCCATCAGAAGGGAGCCTGAAAGAAAGAGGGGAGGAGGAGAAAGAGAAGGAGGAGAGAGAAGAGGAGGGGAGGAGAAAGCTATAGAGAGTGACACAGCTTGCAGCTTGTGGGAACAGAAAACAAAAACAAAGGTTAGAGAAATGCAGTATTTATCAGAATAAACAGATTGTTTCTCGTCGGCAGCACAGTGTAACTCTAGTAGTATAGGAACTCATTGAGACTGACACCGACCCACTGAAGAAGCTTACAGTTGATATCAGGGCTAATTAAAGGCTAAATCGAAGAAGTGAGTTTTGAGTTTAGATTTAAAGGCGTCAACAGAGCCAGATTGTCTGATGTCAGCTGGGAGGTTATTCCAGAGGAAAGGAGCCCGATAGGAAAAAGCCCTGCAGCCAGCTGACTTCTTTTTGATCCTGGGAACCATCAGGAGCCCTGAATTTTGAGAGCGTAATGCCCGAGTTGGAATATATGGTTTAATGAGATCTGACATGTACAACGGGGCAAGGCCGTGTACAGTTTTGTATGTCATCAGCAGCACCTTAAAGTCTGATCTTAGATGCACTGAGAGCCAGTGCAGAGATGCTAAGATTGGTGTAATATGATCAAATTTTCTTGTACGTGTTAAGACTCTGGCTGCAGCATTCTGAACCATTTGAAGACTTTTGGTGCTCTCGCGTGGAAGACCTGAAAATAAGGCATTGCAGTAATCAAGCCTAGACGAAACAAAGGCATGAATCAGGATCTCTGCATCCGCGGTGGACAGGAAGGACCAGTTTTAGCTATATTGCGCAGGTGGTAGAAGGCGATCTTGGTAATTTCTTTGATGTGCTGATCAAAGGAGAGTGTAGAATCAAAAGTAACACCAAGATTCTTGACGGTTGAGCTTTGAGAAATAACACAGTTGTCGAGAGTTACGGTCACCTGGTCAACATGGTGTCTCTGTCTGGCGGGGGCGATGACCAGCATCTCAGTTTTTTCCAAATTTAGGAGCAGGAAGTTTTCTGCCATCCACTTCTTCACTGCATATAGGCAGGCCTCTAGCTTCGTGATTTGCGATTTGTCATCAGCTTTTAAGGGCACATACAGCTGAGTGTCGTCTGCATAGCAGTGGAAATGTATTCCATAGCTCCGAATAATTTGGCAGAGAGGTGAAATATATAAAGAGAAGAGCAAAGGGCCCAAGACAGAGCCCTGGGGAACTCCATACTTCACAGCAGTAAAAATTGATGACGTACCATTGTAGGAAACACATTGTGTTCTTTCGGACAGGTACGATTTTAGCCAGGCTAGGGCCAGGCCAGAGATGCCAAATTGACTTTCAAGTCTGTCTGACAGTATGCCATGATCTATAGCAGGGGTGTCAAACTCATTTTCAGCCCGGGCCACATCAACATTATGCTTGCCCTTAAAGGGCCGGTTGTAACTGTAAGACTGTATGAATGTAACTACTCCGTAAAATATTGTAACAAATAAGTGTCTCTGCATTTAATTATTATTTATTCAACTGTACAAATATTGAACAAGCATTTACATAAATGTAAAAATATATTTAAGCACATTGCTCTGTAATTATAACTGGTCCCTTTAATTTATCAGGTTAAGAAACCCACCATTACTCCATCAATCACAGATCAAACTTTTCAAATTAATAACTAAGATAAGCCAAATATGATCACACACAAGTTATTACATCAACTTTGTTCAAAATGTTTTTGTCACTATTGAGTTGGGCAGAACTATGGCACACAAATAATTCTGAGCTGCTAAAACACGTCTCACGTGTGTGGCATTTTAGAAAAACAAAAAGCAGAGAGCCTTGCAGAGGTAATGAGAGATGGTTTTGATTACAGTAAATATTTGAACACATACACCTGTAAACACACTGAATATGTGGCATTAACAGAGCACATGAAAAAGCACCAGGAACTGAGGCTGAGATGCTTTGACAGACAGGAAAGTGGGCAACATTGTCCTGTTCCAGCTGGGACCTCCACAGGTGTAGTTTTCGCTGGAAAGCTGTGACCATGTCGGACTTCTTGTGTGATGACTTCACTAATCCAACCAAGCCCGTTTTTCCTCCACACATTGCAGATGCACCATCGGTAGTTAACCCATCAACTTGTCCCACGGTAATTTAGTTTTACTCACGGACCTTTCCACCGCATCAAAAATGTTCCTGCCCGTTGTCGTCATCCCATGCATGGCAGCTACATCCAAGAGCTCGTCGCTGACGGTGAAGTCTGCCTTTACGCCTCTTATGAAAGTGGACAGATGCGCTTTATCCATGTTGTCCGCGAAAAAGCAGGTAACTGCGTGACTCTTCGGCCAGCTGTGTTGTCAGATTGTCTGCTAGTTCCTTAACTCGGTCTGCGATGGTGTTTCTTGACAAACTGATATTGTTAAAAGTCTGATTCTGGTCGGGGCACACCTGCTCACACACCTGCTCACACACCTTTAGCTTGCACCGCTTCACAAATGCGCCCTCCGAAAAACACTTGGACGCTCGGGTGATTTCTTCAGCCACAATAAAGCTAGCTTTCACTGCTGCATCACTTTTAGCGGTAGCTTTGGTGAACACATTCTGCTGCAGCTGCAGTCTGCCTTTTAATTTGTGGACAACTTCTCCATCACTTCTTAGAAATCCGCTTTAGTCAAACGCTGATATGGAAACACTGGGATCTCGCGGCAGGATGCGGTCTTTTCGCGGGTCACACAATGCACGTCGGGTTATCGGGTCATCGACATGCATTGTGGGAGATGTAGTTTATGGTCACTGTACACTGTAAAGCAGTGTAGACTTTTATTTTAAGACAATTGTATACCTTTTAAGCTCTCGCGGGCCACATAAAATGACGTGGCGGGCCGGATTTGGCCCGCGGGCCTTGAGTTTGACACATATGATCTATAGCAGTGGTTCTTAACCGGTGGGGCCCGCCCCCCTGGGGGGGCGCGGACACTCTCCAGGGGGGGGCGCGAGTAGGTTACAGGATGGGAGGAAAAAAAAAATCACGAAAATTCCCCCCATGTCGACATGCAAGTGGTTGGACTATTAAACACACAAACAAATCATCCTTATGGCGATTTTTATGTCAAAAGCGTCTACCGACAAATCTATCTTTTACTGGTGTTACTGGAAACTTTTGTGGTGTTTGGAGACTCTGACCTGAAAGCACGTATCACTCTGCAGTGACTGTGCTCGACGAGCAGCGGGTGCTGCCGTGAGTCCCTCCCCCGTCCAAAAGCACTCACAGGCGGTCAGTCTCTCAGTACCTCGTGCAGCAGTCCAGCCTGCAGTCAGAGCAGAGAGGAGACACACAGCACTCCGCGTCCAGGCTGCGCATGGCCGCCGCCGTCCCAGCCCAGGCTTACAGAGCGGGGTGTGAATGTACCTTATATTACCAAATAATAGCCGGGTTTCAATTAACCACAGGGTCCCTTTAAACGCAGAGTGCAGATGTATATTTTGATAAATAACCAAATAAATGCCGGGTCTAATTCATTTATTTTTTTTAAATCAAGAAAGAAGACGTGACCACTGACACTGCACGTTTTTCTTCTTCGCCTTCTTCACATATTGTGCTTGCTTCCTGTCAGTCAGTATCACATTGATGATCGCCATGGCTCCGGTGCAGCAAAAAATAAAAAGTACGACTTGAAATTCAAACTTTCTGTCGTAAAATATGCAGAGGAAAACTCGGGAGTGCCGCTAGACGTTTCTCTGTCGACCCCAAGAGAGTGAGAGATTGGCGAAAAAATCAAACTGAGCTTCAGCGTCTGTCCGAGGAGGACAGCAGCAGGGCCAGGCTGCCTGCTGGAGGGAGGAGGAAGGCTAGCGAGGAGCCTGAGATAAACATGCGGGGATGAGTTATCAGCAAACGGGCACGCCACGAGAGAGTGTCCCGCAAAATGATCAGGGCAAAATAAATGTGCGCCACTTGAGTGACAGCAGAGATGAGGAGTTTGCAGCGAGTGCGGGTTGGCTGAATCGTTTCCTCCGCTGCAACAACTTCACTTGCAGAAGGATGCCAGAGAATTCACCGAGAAGCTAGCGAAGTTTGTGACATTTTCATTCCGGATTTGTGAGAGGAAGGAATTAAATGCCTGTCCCAAATAAATGCCTGGTCTGTTCAGTGATTGAAACAAATAAATGCCCTGACTATTATTTGGTATTTTACGGTATAATAACTCTCCTGGCTGGGGAGAGAGACATGCAGCACAGTGCTCAGCTGCAGACACAGCAGAGAGGTGAAGAGACGCGACTCATCATGACTGACAGGCATCAAGGCCACTCAGCGTCACCTTACCGACCCGCCCCCAGATATTTCATTCACGAAAACAGGGCCTGTGGCAATTCTGGACAGCTGTTTTTGTTTAGATTTTTCTTCTTCCTTCATGGGCCCTGTGTGTGTGTGTGTGTGTGTGTGTGTGTGTGGAGGGGGGGCCCAACTGCAATGAACCAGCTTTGGGGGGGGCCCAGCTTGCAAAAGGTTGAGAACCCCTGATCTATAGTATCAAATGCAGCGCTGAGATCCAGTAACATGAGCACTGAGGTCGAGTTAGAGTCTAAGGTAAGTAGAATGTCATTTACCACTTTAGTAAGGGCGGTTTCGGTGGAGTGACAGGCTCTGAACGCTGACTGAAAGGGTTCCATTGTACAGTCCACTGATGCATTTTGATTGTGATTCTGGGCTTCATAAATAACATTTCATTTTATTTTTTTACTTGCATCATACACTAAAGGGCACGAAAGGCTAAGAAATGATTAAAAAAACAAAAACCTTGGGGATGTGTTCTACTGATTGCCCATAATTACATAATTACTGATTGCCCATAATTAGTGTTAAAACTCCTGTTTTGTTATTTGCAGTGATTTAATTCATACAATAGGTGTCCTGTGGCAGGAAAGCTAAAGAGACTTTAGGTTTGCTTTAACAAGATTTTTCTTAAATGAAACCAGCTTTTATCATCTTGTTTTTAGGACTTGGAAACTGCAGCACAAGTATAACTATGTATTGTATCTATTAAACTAATTATGGGCAATCAGTAGAACACATCCCCAAGGTTTTTGTTTTTTTAATAATTTCTTAGCCTTTGGTGCCCTCCAGTGTATGATGCAAGTAAAAAAATAAAATGAAATGTTATTTATGAAGCCCAGAATCACAATCAAAATGCATCAGTGGACTGTACAATCTGTAAAGTGAACAATCCCCCCCCAAAATCCCTTTTAACATGGGAAAAAAACATCAATAGAACAACAGAACAACAATATCAACATTGTTAATACATTTTATTGACTTTTATCAGCAAAACAGGGACCCGTGGTACTTGCTCCTCATGGCCATACATTAAAAGTGTGACTACTTGCTCAGCTACTTCAGTGAAGTCAGCATTGCAGTCTCTGAGGAAAGCACAACGGAAAGTGTTCCTGAGAAACCATACAGTTACATACATGAGTTTGATCTGGTAACACAAATCTTGCATGACTGTGTTAAAGTCAAGTTTTTCTTGTTGGTTCACGCAGCGAGGTGTTCAGGCTTTTGCTCCACTGATGCACCACAGGTTAGGAAATTCTTAGATAAACGATGTTTTGAAAATAGACTAAGAATAGTGCCATTTACTTCACCAAGACTGAGCTCATATATGCATCTGGAAGAAATGTCGATTCCGCACCGAGCATCGATTAGGTCTCTCCAGGAGATAAATGCATTCTCCTTGTCACATACACACAGAATTTGCTCTGTGCCTTTGAGCTCCTGAAAGAATGTACTGAATGTCTCAACAAGAGGGTCCATCTCGTCACTCACTGTTGACAAAAGTAAGAAGATGACAAGGAATCTCTTGTTTGGAAGCACATCTTTCCGACACAAGAATGAAATCACATCTCGGATGGAGGCTCCCTTGTCCATCAACCACTCGTCTGTTTCTGACGGTACCTCATCCTCAATACCTCCGTTGCAGAATACCCAGCTGGTATTACAAGTTAATTCTAACTTGTTTGCAATGTCCTCAACTCCTTCTGTGATTTTATAATTTGCTGGTAAATGGACACTCAGTCTACTCTGCTGTTTAAAGTAATGCTGTAATCCATGTTTAGCTGATTCTGGATCAAAGTCTAAAACAGCTGTTGGGTTGAGTTCGCCAAGAAATTCCAGTGATTTAAACTGATCTGGATGTGATTTGTTAGTTACAATCACATACCGCTCAAAGTGTGACTTATCTAATGAGAGGGAACCACCAGTTATCATCTTACTTAGTTCCCAGCCTTGAGTATTGCCTTTTATTACCTTGAGGTGCTTCTCTTCAGATTGTTTTCGAAGTTGGGTTAATTGTGGTATACGATCAACAAACTGGCAGTATTCCATCTTAGGTTTGGCACCTTTGGTTAGTGCGAGGAGATCCCTGCTGCTGCCTCCATCTCGGACAAAGAATTGTGGCTCTATTTCAGGGTTGATTGTACCCTCTCTTTCTCTCTCGAGTTCTTTTGTGTTCATGTTGTAAGTGTGGAAGATATTTTCTCCACAGATGGTTGAGTCAGGAACTATGTCCACTTCTATCACACATTTGTCAGATGTTGTATCATTCGTATTGAGAACACTAACAAATCGAGGAGGTTTGATGCAATTTTGAGCAATCTGCTTGTGTTCATAGTGAAAACAACGATCAATGGCATATTTGAGTTCTGTACCATAAGCCTCTCTGTCCTCAACAACCACACCCAACACTTCACCATGGGGCTTGTCCCCAATTCCAAAATGTATGGTGCCGTTGGTACGGCTGTTTATGCAGGCAGCTGCAAAGCGGATTACCTCATAAATAAATTTATAGATTTTTTTATCATCTGGTGTAAAGATGAAAGCTTTGTATTCATGGCAGGGTTCAATGAAGTCTAAGGCACCAGATTCTATGATATCAAGAATATTGTTCTCGATGTATCTATTTGTAGATTGATATTTTCCAAATGGATAAGGCTTGCATGGTCTTACAGGCTGTTTTCTGGAACTTACTGGTTCTTCTTTCGTTGATATCCCTCTTGCCTGAATGTTGAGTTTTGCTGGCCTAAGGTAATTCAGTATTTCCACAGTCTTTATTTTTGGGTGTTGGAACCAATCCATGATGCCAGGTGATGGATCCTCCTCCTGACTTAATCTTAAGCCTTGAGTACTGCTTTTTATCACCTTGAATTGCTTCTCTTCAGATTGTTTACGAAGTTGGGTTAACTTTTTTATATGATCTGGTTGTACAAACTGGTTGTATTCCTTTTTTTCTGCGAATAAATCACTGCTGCTGCCTCCATCTCGGACAAATAATTGTTTCTGTGGTTTTCTTTTAGGGTTGACTGGTCCTTCTTTTTCTCGCTCGGCCTTTTTTATGTCCACATCAAAAGTGTGGAAGATATTTTCTCCACAGATTGCTGAGTAAGGAACTATGTCCACTTCTATCACACATTTGTCAGATGATGTCATATTCTTATTGAGAACACCGACAAATCGAGGAGTTTTGATGCAAATTTGAGCATTATGCTTGTGTTTATATTCAAAACAACGATCAATGGCAGATTTTAGGTCTTTACCATAAGCCTCTCTGTCCTCAACAACCACCCCCAACACCTGACCATAATTGTCTGTCTCGTCCCCAATTCCAAAATATATGGTGCCATTGGTACGGCTGTTCATGCAGGCAGCTGCAAAGCGAATTACCTCATGAATGAATGTGTTTGGTTTTTTTTTATCTGGTGTATCGATGAAAGCCTTATATTCATGGCAGGGTTCAATGAAGTCTGAGGCATCAGATGCTATGATATCTAAATAATAGTTCTCGATATATCTATTTGTAGGGTGATATTTACCAAATGGATAAGGCTTGCATGGTCTTCCAGGCTGTTTTCTGGAACTTACTGGTCCCTCTTTCATTGATTTCCCTCTCACCTGACTGATGAGTTTGGCTGGTCCAAGGGAATTCCTTATAGCCACAATCTTTATTATTAGGTGTTTCAACCAATGCATGATGCCAGTTGATGGATCCTCGTCCAGACTCTAAAAATAAAAGAGTGCTATTATTATTTCCTCATTTTTAACTCAAATTGCTGCACACTTTGTTGATCATATTAAGTGTTGAAATATTATATGTGGTAATGCACAACAACTTCAAAATGGTTTAATACCAGCCTATTCTCTCTCCCAACATGTCAAATACAGTAGCATGGTCAGTGGCCGTACAGACCTGCAGTGTTTCCTGGGGCATGTCCTGGCAATTCTACTTGAATTGTCATATGCTTCAAATGAAGGTGTAGCGTTCACTAATTAAGCTTCGGTCACACCATCATGAGCTAACACACCTCCATTGACTTCTGTGTTAAGCAATTAACGTGCTAGCTGACTTTGTTGATGTATGTGGTGGTATATGGTTCAACTTTTA
Organism: Sparus aurata; assembly: GCF_900880675.1. NCBI lineage: Eukaryota > Metazoa > Chordata > Actinopteri > Spariformes > Sparidae > Sparus > Sparus aurata. The sequence continues at coordinate 32,827,218 of NC_044195.1, read as the reverse complement.
AAAGGGAATTTCTTAGGAATTAATTACTCATACATTGACTCTTGAAACAAAAACCAACAGGTTGACATGAACCTATGATTTAGCTTCACCAAAGCTAACGTCAGCTATTTGCAACTTTGGAAATATGACATTATAGCCTGTATTATGTATGAAGTTCCTTCAGAAGTTTTATGGTTCAGTGGCTGATTTACAGTGGGCTACAGTGTTGTGGATATGTTTGTCCTCTATTAAAAGGACACACTATAGAGACACACAATAGAGTGTCCTCTATTAAAATGGACAGGTGCCTCAACCCTAATTTGTTTGTCTTGCCAAATACCTCTAGATGGACTCCCGAGTGTGAAACCTCTCACCGGCTGCATGCTTCCACATAGACTCAGCAGATGCAGCTGACGGTACAGCTGATGGTGCTTTAGATTCAGTCCTGTAAGCTAAGTTCTGATTCATTTCTGTTGGTATGAACCTGCCCGTGTAGGGGCATCTAATGCACTCCTTACATAGGAAACAGACTGCACCTTTTACTTAAGACCAGATTTTTGTTGGCGCTGTCACTTTCTGCTGCCACAAGATGGCAATCCGCCATCAGTATACTTGACCACACCCAACTTTAAGACCAACACACCCCAGGGCACATAGATGGGCGCAAGTGCATTTGCTCCTACACAGTGTCGGCGCTGGCCGTGACAGTGCTAAGCCTTAGATAGAGTCCTCAAAGTCTCTCTGTGTGAAAATCAAATGTTTTCATATCAAAGCAGATGAAGAAAGGCAATAAAAAGCAGGTCTGAGGCTGCAATTAAGCATACTGAGGGGCTGGTTGAAATTTAGTGTGATGCTGAACTGAAAAAAGTAGAATAGATAAATGTTTGTATCGAAAAGTAAATCCAAGTGGACTGATACAATCCTGAGTTTGTTACAACCCTATCACATCATCCTGATACACTTGTCTACAAAATTCAAATGAACTAAATAGTGATTCTATAGTTTCAACATAGCGCGTTTCTTGAACGGCAGGATCATCTACAAGAGTTAAAACGGAATCTATCCAAGCCAGTCATTCTAGACAGAGAGCCACTTAGCTTGTTTGAGATATGGCCAGAGTGCGGAGATGGTTGGAAATGGTGACTAGAGGATTTTTTGTCCGTTTTGATGCTGAGTTCCATTTTATTATTATTTCAATTGGGACTTTTATTGTAGCAATATCCGAGATAAAATATGGTGCATATGTAAAACTATTGCCAGCAAGCTTTACGTTAAAAGTCTAACTTTATGTGGGACTCCTAATAAACATGGCCAGACCGGAACAGAACTACCCAGCTTCTGAGAAGATGAAGGCCAGTGTGAGGACTTTTACCATTGTTTGGCCTGATACTGGCACATAGGTGATACATAGAGCAACACATGCATGATTAAAACACTTCAACATCGATTTACACTTCATGGGAATTTCAAAGCCACTGACCAAGCTGCTATATTTGATAAGTTGGGAGTGAGAGTGTTTTGTTTAATAGGAGGTACTAACTTCAGAAAAAAAGGTTTGATGATTTGTGCTCTGCAGATTATTCAAACTGTTATTTACCTGAACTGTTCTACCATGATCCGCCATAACAGCGTTGGTTCCTTCTGCACAGATGTAGAGATAACGGATGCTGCAAAAAAAAGTATTTGAAAATGAAATTATCAATAGAGGACAAGATGCTGTACTGCTAACACATAAAACACAAAATGTCATGTATTTCAGCTTTAACTTTTCACAAATCTTTACCACTAATGCTGCAATAGAAAGTTAAAAACAAATGTCTGTACATTTAGGGCAATGTTTTGAGCCTCAACTGACAAACCAAACTTTTGC